>NC_141158.1:105170391-105465391 GCF_053477565.2 Lygodium microphyllum
GTTTGGACCATAAAGATAAGGTATTTCTCTTGTAGAAAGCTCTTTATGGTCTGAAGCAAATACCGTGTCCATGGTTCCATAGGATGGATGAGTTCATTTAAACTCATGGTTTCCATTCTATCCTATATAACCCAAATTTGTATGTCAAAACTACTTCAAAGGGGGTCAGCTGCATTCTTTTGTATGTAAATGACTTATTCACTACAGGTTCAAATTCTACTATCATTACAGATATAAAGGCCCAATTTTGCACCACATTCAAGATGACTGACCTAGGTAAGTTGTCCCATTTTTTGAGCATGAAAGTACTTCAATCTGGAAATGAGATATTTGTGTCTCAGCAAAAATACGCCCTTCAATTGGTTAAGCAATTTTGCACTAATCAAACATGCTTGTAGCCACACCTCTAGATCCCATTGTGAAAGTATCTAAGGATTACCAAGGTCAACCCCTTCAACGAGCACACTTATTGATATGTGGTAGAGAAACTCCTCCAAGTGATTCATACTCAGCCCCACACAGCTTACTCGGTGTCCTTACTTAACCAATATTTCAATGCACCAAAGGTCACATTGGATTGCATACATGCATGTATAGAGATGTTTGTTGTACCTATTCTTATGAAATGACATAGGGTCGTGGTTTGCTTTTGCAAGGCTACATTGATTTCGATCGGACAAGTGATCCCGACACCCGACATTCTAATACAAGTACATCTTTTCCTTGGGTACAACTCATATTGTTTGATCCAATCGTAAACAAGAGAAGTCTCAAGACAATGCAACCACAGAGGCCGTCTACCATAGGAGCTTGCTAGCAGCACTTCACTTCCCATGTGACATTCCGACCATGATCTACTGCAGCAACCAGAGTGCCATCACACTTGCTCATAACCCCATCATGAACACCGGCACTTACACCCTAACACAAACACACCTAATTTTGGCTAATAGATGGCTTAAAGATAACTCTGAAAAAAAAGCATGTAGGAGTGCACTACCATTTCTTCAGTTGAGCTAGGCACCATGTGCCTAGAGTTCGTGCCATCATCCAACAATTTTATAAACATTTTGACCAAGTTGGCGGTTCTTCAATACTTGTTACACATGATTGGCATGGGTGCTCCCTCCCCTTCTACTTCACCATGATGTGAGAAGGGATTCCCTCTAGCTTTTTCTTTCGTCATCCAAATGTGCAAAGGGGTGTCTTTTTCTCTTAGTGTTTACAGTGTTTATATTAAATTTTGCTTCATTGACATTATTATTGTACTTCTATCATTATCCGTATCATCAATGTCACGAGGATGTGAAATTTTATTCCTTTTCTTAGAATTTGATTAAAAGTTAATCAAATGTGCTACTGCGACTTACACATCATATGAGATACAAGTTAATTATTTCACAGTGTGTGACCCAAGACCCTAAGATATCAATTGTTATAATAAGTTATGTCTGACAGAACCTAGGCGGTACCTAGTGTCAGATTTTGGCCTAGACAAATTTATTGGCCACTAATGTCTGTAGTGATATTAGAAACTAGGCATTAATTAATCAATTAATGCAAGTCTCAAGGCTAATAACTACTCATGGACACTTGGAAGACAAATTGGCCTAGCCAATTTAATTATTGGCTGATGGAATTAATTTTCCAAGCACTAAAATAAAAATTAAGTTAATTTTAAATATTAATATCTTGAAAATTGATTTAATAGGCTGGATAATGCCGGAAAATGAGATTACAAGGCTACCACTTAGCAAAACTTACCCATATAAGTGGGAAAAACGTTTTTGGATAATCATGGAAGTCTATTCCAGCCATTCTGAGAAGGAAGGAGACTATTAGAAAGTAAGAGAGCTACAACACACAACTATAGTTTGGAGCCCTTCAAGTGCAGGTGACAGCAATCCAAGGTCCTTTTGGTACAAGTGACAGCATAAAGAGGAGGCAACAGCCTTTCTGGTGGTCAAGATACTTGAAAGACAAATTGGCCTAGTCAATTTAATTATTGGCTGGTGGCATTAATTTTCTGAAAACTAGAAAATTTGTTAAGTTAATTTTCAAAATTAATATTTTGAAATTTAATTTAAAAGGCTGGATAATGCTAGAAAATGGGATTAGAAGGCTACCACTTGACAAAACTTGCACATGCAAATGAAAAAAACACCTCTTTAGACTTCCAACTTGATTATTTTATTTTAGATCCACTTCTCTTTGACTAGTTGGCAGCTATTGACTCCTTTGATATGGACTTTGATCGCCTTTGACAGGCTTCATTTTCATTAATCTTATAGCTTTTATTATTATGATGTTGTTAACCCCTAGCAATAGTAGAATAAGCAAGAGCAATGAAACAAAGAGAGCAAGGAGAAAGCTCGAAGTCCAAGAGTCAGTAAATAAATTTTTTTGGGAATACCCCTCCACCACAACTCTTAATAATTGATTAGTCATAATGTAGTTCACTATAAAAAGTCATTTTAAGAGAGTCGAGCTGCGAGAAAGAAGGAAGCTGCTAGACAATAAGCACCCACCAAGGACTACTCCTCCAGCAGGCAACAATAGTTTAGGGTCCTCCAAGTGCACGTGACAGCAGCCCAAGGTCCTTTTGGGGCAGGTGACAACATACACGAGCGGGCAGCAATCTTTCTAGTGGTCCTAAGCTATAGATAACAGCTTATGTGGCTGTTTGAACAAGAGGTAGCAATAATTTTTCAATCTTTCTCACGATGAAACTCTGAAATTTCTCTCTCTACAGCATTCTCTCTTATCCTACAGCCATCTCTCAAGTTATCTCAACAAAATTCAACCATTTAAACCATCACACTTCGAGATACCGAAAAATCTTTGCTGTAAACTCTAATTTACAACAGAAATTAGGGTTTGACAAACACCTTGGGATGTATGCTCAAAATTGAGGACCTAGGACTTAAATTTCGAAAGCTCATATTAAAGAATTTCAGGAACATTTAAGAGGCCAACCAGCCCATATCTAATTTGGGGCTTAATTTGTCTTTCAAGGAGCAAGGTCAAGGCCAATCCCCAAGCAAACCAGGGCAAATTGATTTGCAAGGCTTGCTAGCCAATTTCGCCAACAAGAGGTACTTGCATTAGTGGAGGAGATAAGAGGATTTGAGTTCTACTTCATCCCTTTGCAATAAAAGTCAAAGAAATACCGCAAGGGGCTCCGGTCTTGGGCCAACAAGCTGTCCATTGTCCAATATTATAGTTAAGTGTGCATTTTCAACTTGTGTGGTTAAATCAAGTCATTACCACCCTACCTCAGAAGGAAGGCTCATTTCAATGGTTCCATTGCAGGAATAATATCAAATCCCCTAACCTGGTGGACAAAGGCACCAGATTGAAGGTCAAGAAATCTACTCAAGTGCCAATCAAGTCATTACCACCCTACCTCAGAAGGAAGGCTCATTTCAATGGTTCCATTGCAGGAATAATATCAAATCCCCTAACCTGGTGGACAAAGGCACCAGATTGAAGGTCAAGAAATCTACTCAAGTGCCAAGCATTACAACAAGAATGTCTTCAAATACTCAAATGGGATCAAGCAGAGATGATGCCTCTCAATCAAAAAATTCACACAAAGTATTGACAAAAATGCAATGTCTAATCTTGGACAAGCATGCAGCATGGACAACAATCTCATAACATTGGGTTAAACCAAAATATTGGTCCTTCTAGGCCTTTGGAAGCTGAAGGCCTACAAGAGGGACAGGTATTCGATGACCAATTTAAAGACCGCCTGAGGATAGCAACCGAAATGCTTTTGCAATTAACAAAAGATCGTTGGTTTTTGCACTTTTTGAACCCCTTAAAGGAGGGCAGCAAAGGCAATAAGAGGAAATCATCTTCAAGAGCTTCGAGACAGGAAGATGCACCGAAGAAAGAGCTAATACAATAGCATGATGTCCAAATGTGGGTAGTGGCTATAAGCAAATGATGCCAGTGGAGCAATTGATGCATATACAAGGCCAACTTGGAAGTGCCAATCCAATGCTTTTTGAACAAGGTATGCATGCAATGATTGGGTAGCCAGGGTACTTTGATAGTGACACAAACTTCCATGCTGTGGTGGATCAAGGACCGCATACAGGGATGTATGATACGACTCCTTATGGTATGCAACAACCAATGCATGGTATGTAACCAACCTTTTGTATATCAATTGCTACCAAGACATATTGGCTTAATGATTCAATTTAATTTAATGCTCATGTACTTTGAAAAGCGATTTGTATTACGTAAGTGTTTCAAAATATGATTAAATCTTCATTTTTCTATTTAAGGGTGGCCAATGGCCAAAACGCCCTATAATTATACTTGGGTTGTCATTGAGGAGATATCTGAGAGAAATTAAAACTTTAGTCAGGCGGTCTGATTGACCAAAAAGCTCAAAATTACTAAGACTTTTACACTCTGATAATCAGATTGACTAGAAACACATATAATGAGTGGTTTTAAAAAGTGAAACCAAACGTTTATGATCAAAGAAATAAACCATGACCGGTGAACCTATATAATAAAGCTCTTCAAAAGCTAAATTTGACGACTCCTAAAATTTACAAGGTTACTATTTTTGAAAGTTGCTCAAATGGAAATTTTGTTCACGTCAAAGGCTCCGGAATTTCGCAAGAAATAAATTTATATTTAGCAATTATCTCAGATCTATAACCATTTGAGAGATTTTTGAAGAGACATGTGACATTTTATCTTTTTCTAAAAAAGTGACATGTGGCATCTAGAATAGGACATGTGTCATTTTGAAGAGACAAGTGTCCCTACACTTGTCATTTTCAACAAACATTTCTCATTTGTAACCTCTATTTTTCACTTTTGAGCACCCAAGTCACACACCTATATATTGAAGTTCTCTCTCTTCATTTGGAATAAGCTCTTATGCTAAAATTTTAGCCACATGCTCTGTAAGCTCCAATGGTACTGAAGATCGCCTCAAGCATTGCTGGGAACAACATCACGAATCTGCTTCCCACGAATGCAAGATACATAAGGTTGCTGGCTTACCACAATATCCGGCAAACCTCAAACAAGCTATCCCTTGGGCACCTTTTGAAGATAATCATAGTTGAGGTGGCCAAACCGAGCATGCCAAAGCTCGAACTAAGTTTGTGAGGTAAGAAGAAGAGAAGTCAAGGCAAAAGAAGACCACAACTTATAGACTCCATTCTCCTCGTATCCTGAAGAAAGAACCTGTCTTGATCCACGATCAAGAATCCGAAAAAAATCCACATCAAATTCGACCAAAAGGCCGAGGGCACAAATCTTGTGCACCGAAAGTAGATAGTAGCCCAAGATCGGCACATAAAGCACCTCGGATGTATGTGCACCACCTCACCCATCTAGAATAAGATACATGTCTCCCTGTCCCTATATAGGAATGGAAGAACTATCACCAATGAGAATTTCGCTATGCGAAGGCAGCAAATGAGCAACACCTGCTAAAGAAGGAGTCATGTGCAATGAGGCACCACTGTCAACAATCCACTCTCAAATGTATGGGGCCATCAATGTAGCATTAAAAGCTGTCAGGGTCAAATCCTCAACCACCTCCAAGTGGAGGAAGGTAGCTAATGAGGGAGCAGCCACCACTCCGGAATCCTTTGAAGATTTCTTCTTATCCATCTTCTCCTTGTCGGGGCAATCCTTCTTCCAGTGACCTGTTTTGCCACATGTGACAAGTGGACTTCTTTTCTTTGTCTTTTTTGAATTTGTCCTCCTCCTCCTTTTGGTCCTTTCCCTTCTTCTGAGAGAACTGACCAACCAAAGCCTCAGATTTAGAAGCATTGATCCCTTTTAACTGCTCCTCTGGGTCCAAGACCATAGGAACCAACTCTTCCCACTGAAGAGTCTCAGACCACCCTAAAGCAATCAAGGCAGATGTCTCCACCTCGAAGATCTCAATCTCCATCAGCCCTGAGGGCAGTCTCCACAGTTTGCATCCTAAAAACTGGGAGCACAACTGATCAAGACTGTAAAAACCGAGGCCAATAGATAGGCCAGCCAAAAATACCCAAAAATAGCAGGCAGGTCAACTGTATTAAATGCAGTCGACTGGTCAACAAAACTGGTCGAGCCAACCTACAATCTGCCCTCGCTAGACACGTTGCAGCTGCCACATGGCACTTCTGCACTAATCGCTGCCTGGTGTACCTCTTGCCTGCCGGCGGAATGTCTAGCTCTAACACTCTAAAGATTCTTTCCATCGTTCTATTAAAGATTGCAAGAGCATTGGTGAGACCAAATGGTAGCACAAGAAACTCATACAAACCAAAAGTTGGCATGAATGTTGTTTTTTGAATATCTTGAGGAGCAATCCTTATCTAATGGTAGCCACTCTTCAAGTCAATTTGGCCAAATACTTTGGATCCATCCAATCTATCCAAGATATCATCAATTCTTGAAATGGGAAACCTATTCCGAATTGTAGATTTGTTGAGGGCCATGTGGTCCACACACATGCTCAAAGATCCATCTTTCTTTTGCACTAAGAGGACTAGAGAGCAAAAAGGTGAGGAACTGGGTCTTATTAGACCCTTCTCCAAGAGCTCATTCACTTGCTTCATAACCTTCTCTCTTTGTATTGGACTCATACAATAGGGTGGCCTATTTGGAGATGAGCTCCCACGAATGAGATCAATGTGATGATCTTTTGGCCTCTCTGGTGGTAACTCGTTAGGTAAAGTGTCTGCAAAATAATCTTCATACTCCTTTAAGAAACTCATTCATATTTGAGATGGACTCTTCAATTCTAGACTCTTTGTTAGAATCTTTGACAAAAATCAAGTACAAGAAAATTGACTTTTTCATTGCTTTATAAATTTGTACATGGGATAAGATGGGAATAGAGTTTCCTTCCACTCCTACATCAAAAGATACATTTTTACCCTTAAAAGGGAATCTAAACTTATTTTGATTTCAATCAATGGCTAGATCTATTCTTCTATGCCGAGGTATTCCTAATACAACATCACAATGACCAAGATCTCCCATGACAAAACTCTCATGATCTACATAATCTCCTATCTCAATTCGTAGTTTCCCAAGAATAGGAGTAACTTCAAACTCCGTACCTTAAAAGCAGCACTTGGCATTTGATCTACATAATCTCCTATCTCAATTTGTAGTTTCCCAAGAATGGGAGTAACTTCAAACTCCATTTCTTCAAAAGCAACACTTGACATTTCTAGTGTTTGAAACCTCTCCTTTAGTAGATATAGAGCTTTGATAATCCGAGGATGGATATAATGATATGTAGACCCTGTATCAAAATGAATGAGAACAGGTTGATTAGCAATATTACCCCAAGCCATAAAAAGCTTCATTTCGTCTGACGAAGTTTCATCCTGTTGCAAGGATTCCTTACGTACAACATTAGCTTGGGGTGTTTTTTGGGGCAGGTTTTCCTTCTTTGCCTTATTAGGATATTGACCAGCCATGTGTCCTTTTTCTCCACAAGAGAAACAACGTCCTTCTCTTGTATATTCTGCTAATTGCTGATATGTTAGCTTCTTTTTGGATGAGAAAGGTGATGTACCTCCATCCTTATGCTTTGGTTCTTATTTATCTGACTTCTTTCGGTCAAACATCTTGGTCTTCTTCCTTTGTCGTTCTTCTTTGAGGCTTTATGAAGGATCCATGGTATATATAGTCCTTCAACTTCCAAATGTCGCATCTTAGGCTACTTCCAAAGTATCAAATTTTTTCATATTAACAACTCACCGTACCACTAGATGTAATCCATAGATAAACTTTCTCATCTCCATATTGGATGGAAAATCATTAAGAGATGTAAATTTAAGGGAAACAACTGCAAACCTATCGATATATATTTCAACATTGTCTACATGACTTTGCTTCAACTTATCCCATTCTTGTTGCGCATCGGCTTCAAAGGATGAAGGTAGAAAGTTCTTGTTGAACATCTCCTTAAACTCTTTCCAAGACTTAGGTTCCTTTCCCTCTTGAACAACTTTGAGCAACCAATTTAAAGTGGCATCCTTGAGATCCATTTTAACCATCCTAATATTTGATTGTTCTATATAATCTTCACCACCAAAAGCAATATCAAATTGTCTAGTAAAAGACACAACTCTCCGAGAATCTCTCTTACCATAGAAAACGTCAAACTTGACGCTCTTCTCTCCAGGCTTGAAGTCTCCTTTAGCATCGTTTTCCTTTGCTAAAGGTATGTTTGGAGATTCAACTACCATGGAAATGGCCGGTTCTTTGACTTTCTCCTTGCCCTTCTCCATGGAGGGATTCTTGGAATAAGAGGAAGCAACTTGTGTATGATAAGACTTTGAAGTCACCGCTTGGGTGGATCCTCGAATGATAGGTAATGTGTTACCTTTCATAGACTTAGTTGCATCCATAACATTGATACCTTTCACGTTGAGATAGGCCTTCACAGCTGTAATACCATTTGTCTCAAAAGCCTTCTCAGTAAGGAAATCTTCAAAGACTTTCACTTCAGCCCATGCTTTAGCTCTTCTCTCCATCAAAGCTTGAATTTCTGGATCGGCTTTCAGCTTCTATCTTTGTACCTTCTCATGATTAGAGAAGCATACAGATATAATGTTGGAAGCCTTCCGGTTGTTCACCAAAATTCTTCTCTTCGTCTCTCTTGACATGGTGAGAAAGTTAGGCCCAAAGATTTTGTCACCTAGAAAACTTTGATGGTGGCACAAACTTCCATGCTATGGTGCGTCAAGGACCACATACGGGGATGTATGGCACAACTCTTTATGATATGCATCAACCAATGCATGGCGTGCAAGGCCCAATGTATCCGGGTGTGGCAAGTAATATGCATAAAAATGTATCAAGGACCGCATACGGGGATGTATGGCACAACTCCTTATGGTATGCATCAACCAATGCATGGCGTGCAAGGCCCAATGTATCCAGGTGTGGCAAGTAATATGCATAACCCCATGTATAGCAATGTTGGTATGATGCTCGGGCATAAAGTCATAAGTTTGGGAATGCATATATGCAGCCCACTGTGTTCGGGACTGATTATGAGAGGGCAACAATCACGCATGTTGATGCCTGCTATAGATTCACGTGATGGTGGAACTTGAGGGAGTCTTTCTACATGCATCCATAGTCTAGCGATTCAAATCCTGGAGCTGATTTGACTTTAAGGTCCATGATGGGTGGTCTGGTCAGCGAGATATTGAATACAAGCTCCAAGGTGGACCTATTTGGCTCTATGGCTAGGAGGTAAGCTTGATGACCATCCCTAAGTTTCTTCTCTAGCTAGTATGATTGTTTCTTGTTATGTATACTCGTTGGGTTTATGTGGGTGTTCACTTTGTCCTCGATCTTTAGTCCTCAGTCTTCAACCTTCACTATTCTCGATCAAGCACTCGTGCACTCACATTGTAAGCATTGTCGTATCAATGATAGCAAATTTGGGTATCAGAATGTAGAGCTAAAAAATGTATTACACCTTGACTAGCTCTTTATTACAACCCCGAAACATGCTTATTATGGGAAATTTTCATTAAATGGTCGCTTTCCTAGAGAGTGTATGTGTCCCACATGCCAAACCCTAATTTGGTGTCAAAAGATGGCATACCAACGAGACAGTAGGGTTTGTGGGGAGGAACACGGAGTGAACTCGGAAAACATGGAGAAGAGAAGAGAAGAGAGATGAAACTCTGATGAATGGAATGATGAAGTTCTGAATCATGGAGTGAATGTGATACAAGGGAACAAGGGTGCCGTAGCACAAGGAAGATGATGAAGACAACCACGAACCACCAACCTCAATGTCCTCCTGATGAAGGGGTGTGAGGATAGTGGAGAGGCTGGAGAAAAGAGGTGACGGACTGAATCAGGCGTAGTGAATGAATGAGAGAGTGGCCTATAAATAGGCATAGTCAGTCTAGGATAGCACCCCTTTTTGGGGCTGCAAACCCTAAACGCAAAACGCAAAAACGCAAAAACACAAAAACGCAAACTGCGGGTGAAGGGTTTCTCAACACCCCCTCTCAAGCCCAAAAAGGGGAATAAGAGAAGAGTGAGATGGAGATGCAATGCTACATATGGAAGAATGCTCATGCAGCAGGTGCCACTTGGACAGTGTCCCTCATGGGAAAATTGTTCACTTGCCCAAGTGCCCTAGTACAAAGATGATGGAAACATGCAATGCATAGGAGGAATATCGGACTTTGTGTGGTGCCAAGAACCATAAGGATATGTCCGTACTCGATCTCAGGAGATGGCTCCATGCTGACCAAGGGACGAAAGCAAGAAGAGAAGAGGAGGAAGAAGATGTAGAGGATCCCTAAGATCCAAGATTTCCACCGGAAAGGAAACCTGCAATAAAGAACAGTAGACAGAGTGAACTAGAGGACCCGAAATCCCGTACTCGATCTCGGGAGGTGGCTCCATGCTGACCAAGGGACGAAAGCAAGAAGAGAAGAGGAGGAAGAAGATGTAGAGGATCCCTAAGATCCGAGATTTCCACCGGAAAGGAAACCTGCAATAAAGAACAGTAGATAAAGTGAACTAGAGGACCCGAAACTCAACCTCGGGAGAGAAGCCACTAGCTCCGTGCATCCATGACTGGTCGCAGACAACCACCCCAAGAAAGTAGAGGATGGGTGAAGAACTTCATGGGGAGTAGGTTTCCCCTCTGAGGTGGGAGGTGGAGGGGCCCTCGTCGAAGTCAAAGAAGAAGTAGATGCCCCCTCTGAGGGCAAAGAAATAACATCCCCCTCTGAATCCCCCTCTGAAGTAGATAGGGAGTCCAAAAACTCATGGATCACGGACTCCAAAATGTCTAATGACGAAGGAAGTACCGCCGGTCGTGCCTCTCGAACCTGAGTAGTCGAGGGTGAAAGGTGGTGCTCAAACTGAGCAACGAGGGGGCAACAGTCGCTATCTCTCATTGGAGCAGACTGGGTAGCCAAAGAAGAGGAAGGAGTCGAGCAGCCACTGTCTCTTGAAGAAGCGGACTAACGAGGAGACCGTATCAAACAATCAAAGACTCTCGATGGAGTGGACTACAAAACGACGGGTCGTAGTAGCCACTATACCCGAAAATAGGTGGGAGAAGACTACCGCTGGCATTGCGACGATCTCCAGGAGGTCGTAGCGCCAATCGATCCTCCATGTGCTCGAAGGACTTAGTGCGCATTGGATGTGTCTTATTGCCTTGAGCATAGTACTCTGATAGCCGATGCAAAACGATCTCTGTGGCCCAGAAAGGAGAGGTGACACAAGGAGTGCCTGGTGGAAGACACATGTACTCCGGAGGGGTGGGAAGAAAAGGTCGAAGTCGGCAAGCATCGGTGGCGTGGCCGGTGATACCACAGTATGAGCACCCAGTAGTCTGGTCATCTGTTGGTAAAGAAGCCATGGATACCAGTGTGCCTTGCTAAAGAAGGAAAAGGTCAGCCACCATGAACCACGAACCGCAATGTCCGCCTCAAGGGATGTGAGGGCAGTGTGAAGCACGAACCGCAATGTCTGCCTCAAGGGGTGGGAGGGTAGTGGAAGGGCTAGAAGTGAGCTGCCAGGGGAAGGAGGATACGACCAGCAATAAGAGGTTGCAACCAGTAGAGAAACGCAAGTGAGGAGAGAGAAGGACTAAAAATGTAGGCAGGACAGCCTACAGGAGAGAGAAAGACTATAAAACGCAGGCAGTAGGAGAGAGAAAGACTAAAAATGCAAGTAGGGTAGCCTGCAGGAGAGAGAAAGACTAAAAACGCAAGCAACAAGACTGTGATGACGTGGTAGGCTGTACGGCAGCAGGTCTGTACACAGGAACAGCAGTCGCCTGACTGAAATCAGCTCCAAACTGCGTGAAGAGGGCTGAAAATCAGGCGCCAACTGATGGAGACAGCAATGGACAGCTTCGGCTGAGATGTCCTCCACGAACGGGGTGTGGACAGCAAGCTGAAACACCTGAAATCTACAAAAACGAGATTTTGATGCGGCAAAAGAAGAAAAGAAGTGGATGCCGAACCCGCCACCGGTCTTTGCTTTCACTAGAGCGGAGAATCTTCGCTGCTAGGTGAGTAGATCCAGCTCTGATACCATGTCAAAAGATGGCGTACCAGCGAGACAGTAGAGTTTGCAGGGAGGAACACGGAGTGAACTTAGCAAACATGGAGAAGAGAAGAGAAGAGAGACGAAACTCTGATGAATGGAATGATGAAGTTCTAAATCATGAAGTGAATGTGATACAAGGGAACAAGGGTGCCGTAGAACAAGGAAGATGATGAAGACAGCCACGAACCACCAACCGCAATGTCCTCCTGAAGGGTTGTGAGGGTAGTGGAGAGGCTGGAGAGAAGAGGTGACGGACTGAATGAATCAGCCGTAGTGAATGAATGAGAGAGTGGCCTATAAATAGGCATAGTCAGTCTAGGATGGCGCCCCTTTTTGGGGCTGCAAACCCAAAACGCAAAAACGCAAAAACGCAAACTGCGGGTGAAGGGTAAAGGGTTTCTCAACATTTGGGAGGATCTATTCATCTACAAATAGATACATTGCCCACCACTCAGCCCTAATCCTATTTGCAGATTGTTGGAGCCCATTTCTTTACCATCCACACCCCTTCCTAGTGCATATCTGTCCACTAGCCAGGCATCTGCTACCAGCCATTGGCAACTTTTTTCAGCCCTCTGGGCCGGTGTCTTCAGCTGGCATTTGCTGATCTACCACCATGCAACAAATCCTCCTTCAATAGGAAGGCCTTCAGACTGCTGTATTTTGCTGCTGCAGATCAGTCCAGCCTGCATTTTCAGCTCTGTTGTTGCCGCGTGTCTGCTATCATCATTATACAGCCTGCATTTACCCTCCAGCTGCTGTTGTCAGCCAGCCACGTCATCGGATTCAGTTGTGTTTTCAGTTTCAGCAGTTGTCTACCACTTCCAAACTATTGCCTCCAGCTGCTGCCCATTGTTCGAGCCATAGAAACATGAAACAAGGAACGCGAACGGGGAACGGGGACAGTGACGGGGACGTCAAACCTAGGGAACAAGGACGTGGGAATGGGAACAGCATTTAAAAAATTAAAATTGAAAAAAAAATAATATTTCACTCATAATCCATGTGGACTCTGGAGTGTTAAAACCAACGTCTGTAATCCACAAGGACAAATCATTTAAGTTTTAACTTCAAGATATCATGCATCATTCTAAAACTACTCATTCGAAATTGAATTGCAACTTACAAGGCTCAAGAGGAAAGCTATTCAATTATAAAATGCATAATACATATGCCATAAATGATAAAACAATGAACAATGAGCTAAACTTTAAAGTCTAAGCTGAAAGAACATGCCTATGGTACCATTGCCAAAAAACTTAAAAGATTACAAATATGAAGTCTAATCTTTGAAAGAACATGCTCATTGCCCCAAAAAAGACTACAAATATAAAGTCTAATCTCTAGACTGAAGCAAAATGCGGCATGCCAAAATAGCCCAAAGGGCAACTGCAAGACTGCAAGTACAAATATAATATCGGCATGGCACAACAGCCCAAGTGTCACACTGTTATCAATGATCATAATATCATATACAATGTACATGTGTCATGTATCATGAGACGCATGATAAGTAAACTAAATCAAAGATCATCATCATGATCTGAGGTTGTTCTAGCTACTCCTGACGTGCCAACCTCATCATCATGTGTACCATGAATTGTTGCATCTCCCTCAACATCAGCATGTTCTCGCTACATCTCCCACTCTGTGAATGAATCGGGCTTTGTTGTCATACTGTTACATAACATCCTCAAATTAGCACTAACAAATACTAGATCGTTTGCCCTCTCCACACCAAGACAATTCCTCTTCTTTGAAGCAATGTGAGCGTATATACTCCACAATTGCTCCAAACAAGAGGAGCTAACTAACTGACTCAAAATACGGATGGCTAGTTGTTGCAACTCAAGACCATCCGAACCATAGTCCTCCCACCACAAAGCTGCCCCAATCTTACAGCGATCCTCCTGTGCATCCCCACAGCCAAAAGAACCCCGAAAGGTCCTATAACATGAAAGCTGACTTCTGATCTTTCGTCTATGCCATGATCAGACACTAGACGAGACAATATAAGTCTCCATGCATCCATAACCTCAATGTCATTCTCCTGACCCTTGCCCTCGAACTCAGGATCCACAACAAATGCAGCTGTATGCATGGGTGAGCTATAGAAGTTCCACCTCATCACAACTAAATGGCGTATCTCCTCATACGCCTCATCATTTGGTGCCAACTCCTGCAACTTTTCATTCAGCTTATCCATAGCCTCATATACCTTGCCAATGCAAGGTTGCATAGCATCCATAGCCCTCAATAAATGCACAATAGGTGATACCATAGCATCTATCCGCTTTACATCATCCCAAAAAGTGGAGTTATTTGCTTTCTCCAAGCATAAGATACCTGTAGGAGTATCTGTCAATGTTGATAAGGTGAACTCATCACTAAGAAATAACTGTCTCAAGGCGCCACTGTATTCTCTTAATCTGCCTAGCATCAAGAAGTTAAAGGCAAATCTGATATCAGAGTATTTTAAAAGTGTCTTCTTCAACTGCAAAGAGAAGTAATGGCGAAGAAACTAGTGATTCAAAACAAAGCTAACCATTTGAGCTCCTTGCTCTATGACACGTGCAATCCATGACAAGTTACCAATATCCTTTAGTAGGTTGTTCAAGCAATGAGCCATACAATATGAAACTGTGATATGCGGATAATATCCCTGGATAATAGCACCCCTTGCCCTATTTGCGGGCTCTCCATCTGCAACAAATCCCACAACATGCTTTGGGCCAATAAGCTCAATACCTCTAATCCACTCTGTTGCAAGTACATCTGCTGACTTTCCTGTCCTCGATGCATTATGTGAAGATATGAAATACATTTTCCCACGAGAATAAGCATCCATACCATGAATGGATCGCTTGTTGTATCACTCCAACCATCAGCAAATCAAGGAAACTCCATTTTTAGCCCACTGGCTCTTTCTAGTCACTGCAAGGTCTCTGATGATGGAGGTACATACGAAGGGCCATACTCACCAATCTTCTTCCACATCAATTTAAAATATTGACCTGGCTGCATGAAATTGAATGTGGTCATGATTAAAAAAAGCATGCCACTGATATATTCATCTCTTTTTTCTTCTTAGGATACCAACTAGCATCAAGTGTGCTCTGTCTACGCACAACATGTGGCACTATTGATGCCATGGCCGATGCAATGCCTACAGTAGGTGTGGAGGTAGCACTTCCTGATACTGACCCTGCTCTAGACACATCTGATGGGGATGGTGTCACAAAAGTTGCAGGGTTAACTGCAACATGTCGTGGTCTATATGCAAGATAAGCTTGTTGACCTACAATACGGTCACGAAGCTCCCTTTGCTTCTTCAAGGTCACATTCGGACAAAACTGTACCTCTGAATTTGGCTCATGTAGGAGATGAGCTCGGACTTGATTATGCATAAAATGGAACAAGTGGCAATTGATATTCCATATTCTGATATTTAAGTAACTTTGAAAATTTAAAATCAATAAAAATTCGAAATACAAATGCTCGGCTCAATGGATTACATTGTTTGCTCCACTAGTTCGCTTGTATGGGCAAAGCTTGCAAGTCCATGGTCGAGATCTGTTAGCAGTCATGTTTGTAATGCCTTGTCATCTCCTGCCTGTGAGCCTCAGTCTGAGTCAAACGAGGACATTAGGAGCTCTGACATGTCTGTCACGTGTTTTGATGAAGGAGGCTAGTCACTCTCGACTGGCTGTCAGTTTGCATTTCTATGCATTCCCTTTATTTGTCGGGGTCCAGTGTGCATTTTTAGGGCAGTTTCTGCATTTCCCAGGCTGTCCGCACCTGCCAGGTATTGTCCCCCTGTTTCGGGATTTTCTGGCCCCAGATGTGCCACGTCAGCATTTTGCGACTGCATTTAATGCAGTCGGACTGCATTAAATGCAGTCGGCCCAGTATTTAGGGCCCCTGGGGCAGGTCGGCCAGTTTTGGGCTCTTTTGGCTATATATAGCCAACCCCCCACACTTGGCAGATTATCTCTCAGTCTTCTTCCTCTTCAGCAGGTGCACACTCCGACATTCTTTTCCTCCGTGGTGGTGCTGCCATCGTCATCAGCCTGATCTGGTGCCCTCACTGATGCTTCGGGCTACGTGCAGGGATTGATCAGTCCATTTCAGTGTATTCAGCATTCATTACAGTCAGTGCAGATTTTCTTCCTTCATTTTCTGCTGTCTCTCTCTCCTCCTCTGTGTTCGTGTTCTTCTTCCGTTGCGCACTCTCACATGGTATCATCGCCAAACTGAGAGCACGGAGGTCTTCATCGACTGGAGAGACACCACACCTATCATCTGTTGCTGCCCCCCTTCTCTCCAACAGCCAGGCGGCCCCTCCAGGTGGTCTATACATTTGCGTTTGCTGCATCAGCCCCTTCTAGAGGCTGCCACGTCATCAACCAGCCCCTGTCTACTTGCGTTTTCAGCTGGGCGGCCTTCTCTTCAGCTAGGCGACTCCACTACAGGCTGCGTTTTGCATCCAAGGTGGTCGTTTTCCCTCCTGGCGGCTCATCTCCAGCTGGCGCTTCTCTTCTTGGCTGCGTTTTGGTGCCTGGCAACTTTCCCTTCGGATTTTGTGCCCTACACAACTGCGTTTTCACCTCCTGGTGACCTGGAGTTTGGTGGTTCTTCTGGTGGTTGGTGACCCTTCTGGTGGTCATTCTTCGGCATCGGCACAGTTTTCTTTGGTGTTTGGTATTTTGCAGATTTAGAAGATGTCTTATCATCAGTTTACAGGTTTTGATGACTCAGATGATGAGCTTTTGTCTCGACATTCATCTGAACGGAGGCGTGATTTCTATCGCGAGGATCGTCATACGGAGTCTATTCCTCGTTCTCGTCCCCCTTCTATTCATGTATCTCGGCAAGCCCCTTCCAGTGGGCCGACGATGCAGCCTTTGGTACCCCCTGTACAGATACCCGTACTTCCTCAGCTGCCCAAAGAGGACCGGTTGGATGGCTCCAACTTTTCTCTATGGTCCTGCAAGGTGGAGTGTATCTTGGACTCCTTCGATCTTTGGGAGCTTGTTTCTGTTCCTATTCCCCGGCCTAAGGTGGATCCCGCAGATGGAACATCTATGGATCGTGCAGCCTTATGGGATCGGCTCAATTCTAGAGCCCGATCTTTCCTCTTTCTGAGTTTGCAGGATTCTGTCCTTGTTCATGTTCACAGGTTGAAGACTGCAGCGGACGTGTGGAGAAAGCTCGCGTCTCTCTATCAATAGAAGACGTTTGCCCACCGGATATCTCTCGAAAAGAAGTTGCGGATGCTCGCTATTGATGATAGTCCTTCCATGAAGGACCACATCAACAGATTACAGGATATGAGGGATGAGCTTGCATCCCTCGGTCGAACGATATCTTCTGAAGACATGGCTATGATTCTTTTGACTCAGCTGCCATCGCCTCGGTTTGATGTCTTCTACACCAGCCTTCTTACATCGAGGACCCGTGAGAAGCTTCTATGGGAGGAGCTATCCCCGCTTGTCTTGGAGCATGATGAGCGACTCAGAGAGGTCAGTGATAGTGGATCCGACTCCACTAGAGCCTTTGTTGCAGGTTCGGGAGGACAGAAGAAGAAGAGGAAGTCAAAGGCTAAGAAGAAGGACAGTTCTTCAGGCTCTGACTCAGATTCAGAGAGACCGAAGTGCCCACACTGTGGGAAAGGGACACATCCCGAGGAGAAATGTTGGAAGAAGTACCCTCACCTTCGTCCGGGAGCGAAGGGTGGATCTACATCAGAGCCTTCTTCTACCTCTACACCAGCTGTTACCCATGAGTCAGTGTTCCTTCATATCCATGCTTTGGAGGAGGATCCTTCTTCTGTGGCTGCAGTGTCTTCTGCGCAGCCTTGGTTAGTGGACAGTGGTGCTTCGAGTCATATGACTCCCCGAGGTGATTTGTTACAGGATCTCCGTCCATCAGAGAGTTCAGTCACTGTTGGTGACATTTTATCGGTGCCTATTAGTGGTGTTGGCACATTGCCTTTGTTTACCGACCGACCTTCGAGCTCCTTTTCACAGGCCCTACATGTTCCGGATTTGGGCCTTCCCCTCCTCTCAGTTTATGGTCTTACAAGCTTGGCACACGCGTGATCTTCACCGAGCATGCCGTTGTTATTGAGGATTCTCTTACAGGAGCTGTCTTATCTACAGGTTGGCAGGAGAGCGGCGGGCTTTACAGGCTCCATTCCCCTTCTTTGATGCAGGGTCCTCCGAGGCAGTCTATTGCTACACCCGTTCCCGCTTGTGCACCTTCTATTCCACAGGTTCCTTCCCATCCCCCACCCTCTCCTCCGGTGGTTCCCTCGTACCTCCCATACCTTTCAGAGGGGGACGATCTCGGTGATGCGGCTGTGGATTCCCTGGCCCCTAGTGTTTTAGAGGGGGATTCCCAGGATCGTGAGGAGCTCCTTCAGCAGCAGTCTACATCGACGGACTTCATCGACCTTGGCATTCCTCTTGCCACCCCAGGATCCGTTTCTTCCTTGGCCTTCAGCCACATCCAGGATCTGAGAGGGGGTGTTAGCAGTCATGTTTGTCATGCCTTGTCATCTCCTGCCTGTGAGCCTCAGTCTGAGTCAGACGAGGACATTAGGAGCTCTAACATGTCTGTCATGTGTTTTGATGGAGGAGGCTAGTCACTCTCGACTGGCTGTCAGTTTGCATTTCTATGCATTCCCTTTATTTGTCGGGGTCCAGTGTGCATTTTTAGGGCAGTTTCTGCATTTCCCAGGCTGTCCGCACCTGCCAGGTATTGTCCCCCTGTTTCGGGATTTTCTGGCCCCAATTGTGCCACGTCAGCATTTTGCGACTGCATTAAATGCAGTCGGCCCAGTATTTAGGGCCCCTGGGGCAGGTCGGCTAGTTTTGGGCTCTTTTGGCTATATATGGCCAGCCCCCCACACTTGGCAAATTATCTCTCAGTCTTCTTCCTCTTCAGCAGGTGCACACTCCGACATTCTTTTCCTCCGTGGTGGTGCTGCCATCGTCATCAGCCTGATCTGGTGCCCTCACTGATGCTTCGGGCTGCGTGCAGGGACTGATCAGTCCATTTCAGTGTATTCAGCATTCATTACAGTCAGTGCAGATTTTCTTCCTTCATTTTCTGCTGTCTCTCTCTCCTCCTCTGTGTTCGTGTTCTTCTTCCGTTGCGCACTCTTACAAGATCCTCCACCACTCAATGGGAGGTCAGTATTTACTTCTTCCTACCATGACCAATCATCGGACCTTCTTCCTCGACCACCAGACCGACGAGCGGGGCGGGAAGATGAAGCCATTTCAGGCTGAAAATTGAAATAAAAATGGCTCGAGAGAAGTGAGAACTAGAGTCTCGAGAGAAGGGAGAAGTCTCAAGAGTCAAGACTCAAGAGTCAAGAGAGAAGGAAAAAGGAGAGAAGGGAAAAGGAAGAAGAGAAGAGGAGAAGAGTGGAAAACTTGGATTGAAGAAGAAGGAAGACTCAAGAGAAGAGAAGAAGAAGGAAAAGAAGGGAGAAGGTCCAAGGAAGAAAGAAGAAGAGAAGGGAGAAGTGAAGAGAAGGAAGAGAAGGAAGAGAAGAAAGAGAAGAAAGAAGAAAGAAGAGAGGTTGGAGGCGAGGCAGGAGGAGGCAAGGGCGGGGGGATTGACGGTTGGCCACTGACAGGAGAACAAAGACAAGCGCCGTGCGGACTGGTCACGAGGGGTGGAAACGAGATCGGGCGGAAGCAACAGGCAAGAAACGTGCGGCAAACGATCGCACGCGGAGTCTCAAACGATCGCAGGTGGGAGCAGTGGCCAGCCGAAGGTAAGTGGGTGCCATGTGGCATTCCCTGTCTGAAACGTGTTCCCTGCGCTACATTCCCTGTCTGAAACGGGACAGGAAACATTCCATTGACTTGCAACATGTCCCATAACGGCTTCATGCCAGGGACGGCGATTCCGCGTGTCGAGGGGCCGTTCCGGCTGTTTCATGTTTCTATGGTTCGAGCTCTATCTCAATCGTGTTCAGCTTGATCCAGACTCCAGCTGCTGCCCATTGTTCAAGCTCTATCCCAGTCGTGTTTAGCTTGATCTAAACTCTCCAAATCTGTGTTTGCTGCTGCCGTACACTTTGGAGGCTGTTTACTACATTTCAAGATCCGTATAGAGTACGACACACACTCCTACTCACACCCTCTGCTGTACACTTTGGAGGCTATTTACTACATTTCAAGATCCGTATAGAGTACGACACACACTCCAACTCACACCCTTTGCCTTGGTCCTTTAGAGACACAAGAGTTTGAGGTTCGGTGTTCACCTTGCATAATGTGTTTGTTGCATTGAGCATTGTATTTATTCATTATTTTTCATTCATGTTCTATGCTCATTGTCTTTGAGTTACCTTAACCCTACTGAGTTCTTTTATCAGCCTATGCTTTTTGTCGTACCATTTTGTTCATATTCTATGTTTGAATCTCTCTTTACATGGTATCAGAGCTAGGTACTCTTTGAAGAAACCTAGGCCCTTGATCGGAAAGCTTAACATTAGAAATAGGAACTATCAGAGGAAAGATGACTTCGAGCACGACTTCATTGCTTTAGTCTCCAAATCCTCCTATGCTGACAACGAGCAAAAGTGGGCTTCACAGCTTGCTCAATGAGATTCTAACATTGGTGGAGAGACATTTGACTATCATGGTGTCTACAAACCCTATGAGATCTCATAGGCCAAGTACGATTTGATTCTCACGCATCGAGCCTAACAACAATTAGAAGATAACATTGTTTATTCACCCATAGGTTTTGCACATAGGTCTAATGATTTTGCAGAAAGGACGGAAACTCCATATGGGATTGGCCATCCTATTGGAGAGACACACCAAGTACAAACTTTCATTCACATCCCCTCCTTCCACTCTCATGTCAAGTACACAAGTATTTACTTCTATCACTATTCCTTATGTTTCTACTCCCATCCAAGATGTTGGTAATATTCAAGAAAAAGGTAATCTTTAATCTATTCATAACAATCCAAGTCCTACAGAGGATTTTATGTAAATACAAGAAGAGGTGCATATAAGAAAAACTCAAATTTTCCTTCCTCAAGGTTTCCTTCAAGTTTTGTTTCTCAAAGTGAGAATGAAGTTGGTGCATTATCATTTCAAATATCATCATCTAATTTTCAATTTCCTAAAAATGAATTTCCATTCACTTCCATTCCATCTGCACCTCAATTTCCAATCCCACCCTTCTCTTCTGCTACGTCCACATCAACATTCATGCAATTATTCACATCACCATTCACCATTCCACCTATACAATAACATGCCACATTGGGGGGATCTTCAAGCATATGCACAATCTATCCCTTTAGGTCCTCTTCTTTTGCACATCGAGGTGCTGGAGGTGCACCAGTGGTGGGAATTTATCCCCCAATCCAACCATCCATGGGGATCTATATGCACAAGTATCCCGTCCACGTGTCTCAAGCCCCACCCTATTCTCCTACCTCCTCCCACATGGCTAACCTACCCCAATCCGCATCAAGACCACACCCTGGTCAATCACCTCCTTTGAAACATACCTCTACAGTCACCATGCTAGGCACTTCAATGCCTCATGTAACACCTATTTACCCCCATCTCTATCCTATGTCATCCACCTATCCCCTCCATCCATCCATTCATTTGCATCAGCCAAGCGTATGTTTAAGGATACGAGTCATTTTAACATGTCTAGCTTTACTACTTGGTCTAATTTGATGCAACATGCCTTGGATTCCCAAGGCTTGTGAAAACACTCGTTCAAGGTCAAAAACCTCAGTCTTTGACCCCCATTGGTTCCCATAAGAGGTAGTTAACTCTTGGAAGAGTAGAGATACCATTGCTATACTCGAGTTGATGCAAGGTCTTTTGCCTGAATTTCACTCTCAACTCCAATACTTTGACCTTGCATCTGAGTGTTGGACCCTGAGAGGGATGATTTGACTCTTAAGTTGACTGAGTATCCGCAATTGTTCGCTGAATTCCCCATCACTAGCTTACCCAAGTCAGCTGATGATCAAGTCACTTTGTTCATGTATAAATTGCCACAAAAATACTTCAATTTTATCTAACAAGTTATCTCACTGCCAGAGTTACCCACCTCTACAAGTTTGAGTGTTAGCTATTGTAGTATACTCGGTTGTTCGAACAATTTCATAAGAAACAACAATATGCAAAGGAGGCCTTGACTTCCCAGAAGGTGAAGCAAGGTGATTCTAAGTGTGAAAAAAAATGTGAGAATGAAAATATTTTGAACTTCATCAACTTGATCAATTATCACCACGAAAAATTAAAAGACAAAGGGAGAGAGAAAGAGAAAGAAGAGAGTCAACACCACGTTGAGAGGAGAACCAGCCCCTCCCCCTTTACACAATTTTATTGAAACAAACCACGAGCACCAAGTACCTAAACCGTATACAATAAGATGATTTATTGCAATTCTGAATATTAGGGTTCTGAAACCCTAATTTTAGTATACTCCGAACAACAAGCTAATTTTCTTCTTTAGTGCTTGAATTTAATCAAGCTAAGTAGAAACAGCTTCTTGAATGAGTACTAGATAAGCATATACAAAGCATGTGGCTGAAATTTTAGCATTAGAGTTTATTGGAAATGAAAAGAGAGATCTCCAATATATAGGTGTGGGGCTTGAATGCTCAAAAGTCGAAAGTAGAAGCGACAAATGATAACTATTTACTATAAATGACAAGCGTTAAGCAAAATAACTAGTGTAGGGACACTTGTCTCTTCAAAATGACATACATCCTATTCTAGATACCACATGTCATTTTTCTAGAGAAAGAAGCTTTTAAACCTTGTACTCTAAAAATCTCTCAAATATTTAAGAATTTGAGATAGAGACTAGAGACAAACTTATTCGTTGCAAAATTCGAAGCCTCTGATGCGAACAAAATTTCCATTTGAATAACTTCCAAAAATAGCAGCCTTCTAAATTCTAGGAGTCATCGAATTTGGATTCAGGGAAGCTTAATTGTATAGGTTCACCCATACTCCCCATACCTTTATTCATCGACACCCACAAGTGGTTAAGATAGCTTGTCTATTTTGTAGTGTGTTGAATGTAACCATCCCTTTTATTTCCCCTGGGGAACAAATATATAATAGGATCAAAACAATCTCAAAAAAAACAAAAAACAAAACAAAACAAAAAGTTCAATGTGGTCTCATCACCTTAGCAAGTCCTAGTAGGCCAGCAGGCAGCCAACAAGCACCCTTTGTTTGATGCCTTGGTCTCTCTGGGTGACCCTTTGGGCTCCCTTGGTAACATAACCATTGCCTCTGTAGTCTTGGTAGATCCTTGGGCAGTCAATGTGCACCCTTGGCCCGATATTCTGACTACTTTGGGATGGGATATCTTGGGATGATTATGAACTAAGTTATGCTCTACAGTCCCTTTCTGGTTCCAATTTTGGACCCGAGAGGGGGTGTTGAGCTAAAAAATGCATTAACCTTGATTAGCTCTTTATTGTAGCCCCAAAACATGGTTATTACCAGAAGATTCATTAAATGACCATTAAATGACCACTTTACTAGAGAGAGTTTGCGTCCCACATGCCAAACCATAATTTGGGAGGATCTACTCATCTATAAATAGATGGACTACCCACCACTCAGCCCTAACCTTGTTTGCATATTGTTGGCACCCTGTCCTTTGCTGTCCCCACCCCTTCCCGGGGGATATCTCAGTTTGAGTTTGCTGTCCACCAGCCACACATTTGTTATCAGCCCTTGGCAACTGTTTTCAGCTTCCAAGCCTATATTTTCAATTGGCATTTGTGATCTACCATCAAGCAACAATTCCCAACCTTCTCCTCTAGCAAGGGGCCCTTCAGACTGCTGCGTTTTGTTGGTGCAGATCAGTCCAGCCTGCATCTTCAGATCTTCTGCTGCCACCTGTCTGCTGTCATCATCATACAGCCTGCATTTACCCTCCAGCTTTTATTGTCAGTTTGCCATGTGATCTGATTCAGCCACGTTTTTGGTTCCAGCAGTCATCTACCACTTCCAAACTGTTTCCTCCAGCTGCTGCCCACTGTTCAAGCTGTCTCAATCGTGTTCGGCCTGATCTAGGCTCTCTAGATCTGCATTTGCTGGCGCTGTACACTTTTGGAGGTTGTTTGCTACATTTCAAGATCTATATTGTGTACAACACACTCCAACTCACACCCTCTACCTCGGTCCTTCAAAGACACGAGAGTTCAAGGTTGGTATTCACCTTGCATAGTGTATTTGCTGCATTAAGCATTGTATTTATTCATTACTCTTCATTCATCTTCTATGTTCATTGTCTTTGAGTTACCCTAACCCTACTAAGTTCTTTTATTAGTCTATGCTTTGCCATAAAATTGTGTATGCACTCTATGTTCAAGTATTTCTTTACACAAACCTCTTCCTTCCACTCTATCATTCCTTTCTCTCATTGTATTAGTCATGCACCTATGCATTAGCACTCAGAATTTTCACCCCAATCCTCACCCTACTATATGTGCAATGGATTACATTTGGTATTACAGCTATTTTTGTGACCAGAATTTCTCTGATTTCATGTCTCTGTGGCCTCCAACATTGCATGCAGAACGGAAAACAAGGCCATTTGAGAATATTTATGAATGGAATATCATCTATGACAAGGTGACTCTACAACAAAAACATAACCTACTCTTCCAATTGACTTCATCACAAGCTAATTAGGAAATCACAGCAATAGTTCCAATGGCAATCATGGGCTTGATGCCATCAAGGCTTAACTAAATCTTTGGAAGGCCATTATCGACAAGCCCCTCTAATGCAATCAAGCGTGGCATCTTAAGCCGATTATTTGAAAATGAATTTGATAGTGGAGCTAGCTAGCAATGTGTCTTTGATACTACATGCTTGTTGCTTTACAACTATTGTGTTTAATTTGAGCTGCATAATTTGAATAATTTTTCAATTAGCTTTATACCTTATGGCAGACTAAGGTCTATTTCAGTTTTTATTTTTGTGAGGACACTTATTATGTTTTTTATTAGCTCAACATGAGCGGTTCAATTAGTACTTCCATTAACTCAATAAGTCAAATTCAAATTGTACTTCCATAAGGAAGAATATGTCCATTTGCTCAATGAGGTCAGTCCTTCACGACACCGTTTGGGCTATAAGAAGGATTCTAGCTCGTAGTTGTGTGCAATATCAAGGTTGGTTGGGAGCTAGATAAGGAAAATGCAAAAAACCAATCACCAACAATGTATGGGGTGCCCGCAACTTCATTTTGGGGCATCATAGAGTGATCTAACTCAATAGGAGAAGCTAGCAATTAACATGAAATGTGACACCAGATCATGTGGTTCTGCACTGATAGTGTGGACCATTCTTTGTGCAGATCCTCTTCTGAGCTTTATGTACTACATCTCCTAACCCACTTCAAGGAGGTTTCAAGAAGAGATCGGATTGGCCTTTGCCTATCAACTACAAGAAATTGCAGTGGCAAGAATTATGAATAGATCACTGCTTCATTTCACAAACATGATCGTGGCGAATTGATGGAGAGGTCACCAATACCTCGGGGAGAAATGCCGACGTAACGTTTGCCCAAAGCCGCAGAGAACGAACGGGCTTGTCTCTGCCAATGCCCAAGCAAGAGTAAGATTGCGGGAGCAGAAAAGATGATCAAAAGAGAGCATTCCTAAGGTAAGTGTCCTCGAAGGGGGGGATATTAAGAGCGTAAGAGGGGGATTTTTACCTGATGAGATGGAAAGAGGAGGAATCCTGTGTTGCCAGAAAGGCAGTGCGAAAGGGCTGCACATGGCCGAAATCGAGCTCTTCCCAGACAACCTGAGTGCCTGCTTCTGAGGCCATCCTTCTCGGAAAACTAAACAACAGTTAGCCAAGCTAGTTCTTAGCTTCCGGATCTATGGTGCTCCTTAGAACATGTCTAGCATCTCGTGCTCACATACATATGTCCATGACATCCCATTTTTCTAATCAATAAAATAAATTTGACTTGCAATCATCTAGTAGGGTTGAGCCATAAGGTGGAGTCTTGATGAGCAAAGGCTTAGGGTGGTTACACACCGCCATTGCCCGCCCAATCTATGCCCAGTTTGTGGGCACAGGAAAAGTTGACTTGGGCGGTCACTTGTCCGCCACCTGCTTACATACTGGGCAGTGGACACTTTTCGTTATCAATAAGTGTATGTCCATCTTCCGTCCACAATCGTTTACACACCGGCCACCACCTACCACCGGACACTTCCTAAATCGCATGTGAATGAAGGGATGCTACGGATGTTGATCATCATTCTCATAATAATTATTTTTAGAATACTTGATTAAACACTTTAAACCGACTAATAAACCTTTAAAAAAAGTCACCAATAAAACTAAAAGCATGAATCTGAAGTTTTTCCTACCAAAGAACTCCAAGATTATGACCTTATTGCGTCGTTGCTTTCTGCGCCAATATATTTGTTTCTATGGTGACTACTATTCATGCTTTTGGAAGCTCATTCACTTCCAAGAGAGCAGGGGAGTTGAACCCCTTCGCCATGTTGTTGAGGCATGGCTCTATCGAGCTCTCTGCGGAAAGGTGAAAAGAGGGAAATTGTTTTAGCACACCACCCCTCTTTCCACCTTTCCACCTGCGCTGCAGATGCAAGGATGACTGAAAACTTTAAAAAATCATGCAAGGATGGCTGAAAATTACTTACTTGGATGTGATTGTGCTTAACAGTATGGACTGAACAATAGACCGAGTTGGAATGTGTTTACTCACCATTGTCTTCGTCGTCCATCTCCTCCGCAGAGTCAGAATCACCAAATATTGTTCTCACATTTGTGCTCTCCCTCTCTCGATACATGGCTCGAGCAATGTTCTCTCTTCGAGATGCCCCCCCAAGATGGATTGCCTCTTGTGTTGGCTCCACTGCTTGAGCTCTTTGTATTGCTTGTGTGGTACCTGTGTTAGTTAGCATAGCAACCTCTGCTAATCCATTCCTCAAACTATTTTGCTGGTCCATGTCTTGTTGAGCCGCATTACTTTCTCTATCAAGTTCTGATGTCGCTTCATGTATCCATGTATCATCAAAACTATCTCCATGCACAATGCATATATTATGTAGAACAATGCATACTGCCACCATCTTTGGGACATTTTGTAAAAGCATATCGCAATCTTTAACAATATATGAAATCGCGCTTTAAGGATGCCAAATGCCCTTTCAACTGGCATACGAGTACTTGATTGTATGTAATTCCAATAATAACGTTCCGGAGATAGCCCATCCTTACTACCCTTGAAAGAAGGAAGCATCCAAAAGTGTGCAGGATAAGCACAATCGCCTAGTAGACAGTATTGTCCCAGAGCTTTGTTTGTGCATCGTTTTCCTAGGTCTGAACGTTGAAAAACATTCCAATCGTGCATAGAACCTTCCTAGCCAACGTCATAGTCCCAAACAACACAATTGGTTGCCACGCTTATCTGTAGAATAATAGAGTGGAAGCCCTTCCTATTAAAATAATCTTCGTGGTTCTCCCTTGGGGCAATGATGGGTATATGACTACCATCTATTGCACCAATAACATACGGTATGCCTCGAAGGGCTTGAAATGCACCAGCATATTTTTTCATTTGTTGTGGGGAAGGCCACTTTACATACATACTATGCAATCCAAAAGCACCCAATACATCGCAAAAGTCCAAAACAACCAGCTGTGTAAATGAAGTTGCGACTCCGTACAAATCGGCTATTAGTCCCAAACTTGAGCTGCTCGCCAAGTGATGCAGAGCCACATAGACTCACTTCTCCACAGGTACTGCCCCTCTATAGTTCGTATTCTTGCGTCGCATTTGTGGTGCTAATTTTGCAACGAGATATTCAAATGTACTCCTGCTAACTCGTAACCTACTTTTAAACATTCGGTTTGTATAACTCCCCAGAAGCCCCTGCTCCATAAAAGTTTGTGGTCTTGGATAGGCCCAACATGACCGTCGATCGTGCCTTCACTGACCTATCCTGGCTCAACGTGCAACGTAACCTCGAGCCATGCACTCCATCAAAGTATGCAATAGCATGCTGTCATCGTCCCCGTCATCCAAATCACTCAACAATAGTTGAAACATTGCTATGACAGCGACTACAACACCGATGACACACATTATCAAAAGACTTTCGTCGTCCATTCACCTGTCAAAAGATTTGACAAAACTTTATGAGACACTTGAAGAGAGATGTAAAGGTAGAATAAAAAACTTGTTTTTTTTTAAGTTCCAAATTCATCTACAGTTGAATTCATCATTCCTTTTTAAGACTTTTGATTACATCTAATAGACCAGATACCGAGGAGGCAAGTGTATCCATGATAATGAGCTTGCGCTCTTCAAATGTTTTTTTTTCCTCTAGGTTTGATTTTTGGTTGGCTAACATTGATCGGGCGGTGCTAGCCATGTCACTGAGAGACTCCTCTATCTTTCTACCCTTTTTATTGCGTGCTCCTTGATTGGTTGTTTGATCATGCACGATCTTCGAAGGCTCATTGGAGCCAATGTCTTCTTGGGTGTGGTCACCCTGATCATTGGAGACTGATGTATTGTTGTCTTCTGACGAAGATAACCCACCAACAGACGAGGCATGTGCATCGCTAACAACATTGGCACGATTCCACATATATTGATCCACAATATCATATCACTGACAAATGATTCTGCGATCATTGCCTGATATGGCGTTGTGGGCCTTATCCTTTCTATATGACTCATAAACGCGTCCCCAACGTTTTCTGCATGCCTCACCATCTTTGTCAAACTCTGAAAATAGCGATGCTAGCTGGGTGGCAACCTTGGACCATATATCCACTCCTTGCTTCGGTGGCTTTGAGAACACACTCATGGATCCTCGGATGTGAATGAGTTGTACTGTCCATGCATCCTTCCATTGCGCAAACGGTTTTTTTGTGGCTATTGTATGATCTTGTGTCTCAGGACCGTCATTCTGATTCTTTCCTTTCCGCGCCCTCTTTGGTTTAGGAGGTTTAGGGGCATCAGACTCCGATGATGTTTGTCGTGGACGTTGTTTGGTAGAATTCTCGGAAGATGGCACCATTGGTTCATGAGCCTGAACCAAGTCAACCTCTTCACATGAGTCCTGGTTGGCATCACAAGAACTTATTGCTTGTGGTTCTTGTTGTCGTGGTGCCGAGGGACCATGTTGAGGACTATGTGCAACTGGACGAAGAATTACATTATTGTGTACTGTTGTGGGTCTCTCTATACCTAATTGTCTTGGTCGTTGGAACGGTACAAATTGAGGAGGACGGGGATTGATCAAAGGAGGGCGGTTTGGAAACACATTTACATGGATATTGCCAACGGCAGTGTGGCTTGGCATGTGGTTTGGAACACCCACACTTTGGCTCGAAAAGTATATGAAGTCATTATTGCATATTGCATCTTGGCTCATTTGAGACACGAACTGGTGAAATCCTCCATGGGAGTGCTCTCTTGAGAATCCATTCCAATCGTCCACCTTACGCATGAAAATTGATCCATCATTTACAATATGTGAATAGACAAACAAGTTTATTGTTCTTTACATAATGCACTCTATTTTTTTTATTTACATATCAATAATTGATTGTAAGGTGACAACTATAGGATAACTCCAATTACATTGCAATTTATCTTACAATTAGAAAACAATATGGTTAAAGAACAATAAAGAAAAGGAAATGTTATATAGATACATTGATTCAAACAAAATGATGGGATGTATATATAGACAAGAAGTTTTAGCCATTGTCAACCTGTAATAGATGCCAAACATATATAGCGGAACTAAGAAAGGATTCATTGCAATAATGAACAATTAGAAAACAATATGGTTAAAGAACAATAAAGAAAAGGAAATGTTATACAGATACATTGATTCAAACAAAATGATGGGATGTATGTATAGACAAGAAGTTTTAGCCATTGTCAACTTGTAATAGATGCCAAACATATATAGCGAAACTAAGAAAGGATTCATTGCAACGATGAACATATATCAAACAATATGGTTAAAGAACAATAAAGAAAAGGAAATGTTATATAGATACATTGATTCAAACAAAATGATGGGATGTATATATAGACAAGAAGTTTTAGCCATTGTCAACCTGTAATAGATGCCAAACATATATAGCGGAACTAAGAAAGGATTCATTGCAATAATGAACAATTAGAAAACAATATGGTTAAAGAACAATAAAGAAAAGGAAATGTTATACAGATACATTGATTCAAACAAAATGATGGGATGTATGTATAGACAAGAAGTTTTAGCCATTGTCAACTTGTAATAGATGCCAAACATATATAGCGGAACTAAGAAAGGATTCATTGCAACGATGAACATATATCAAACAATATGGTTAAAGAACAATAAAGAAAAGGAAATGTTATACAGATACATTGATTCAAACAAAATGATGGGATGTATGTATAGACAAGAAGTTTTAGCCATTGTCAACCTATAATAGATGCCAAACATATATAGCGGAACTAAGAAAGGATTCATTGCAACGATGAAATACTGCTAAGCAAACAAAAACCCTCCAATAAAACCTAAGTCAAATTGAAACTAGACCACCTAGCAAGAGTTTAGGATACTCAAAATTTACAATAATACATTCCTACAAATACAATTAAATAAATTAATTGGTAGAACAGCAGTTGTAATGAGGGTCCACTCAAAAAGTTTCAAGATATTGTGGTGTTCCAAAGGCGTTGGTGCAGAAAGTATGAACATAAATAAAACAGGCAGTCAGCAAGTGTTCTACTTCAGAGAGTACATAAATGATATTCATTTATGTTCATACAATTCTCCATAACATTATTTTCAATTGAAGCTTGATTGATGATTCTTGCAATGATTGCTATCAGAGATGAATAGCTATCAGAAATTGTTATCAGATATGAATAGCAATCTCATATGTATCAGAAATTGGGAGAAGCCAAAGACAGTGGGGCAGCAGCACATGGAGGTAGAAACACAGGCATGCTGAAATGTTGCAGGCTTGAAACACAGGCTTGAAATGTTGCATGCACAACAGGCAAGACACGATTTAATGTTTCTAACTGATTAACACTTGCTTATAAGGCAAATCATGGGTTAGCTGCAAACTGGTCAGTCAAGGTCAATAGAATCACCTGTGAAAACATTACCAGGTCAATCAAAAAGAGAGAGAGAGCATACCTGTGAAAGCTGCGAAGTTCTACTCTGATAAAGACCTCTGCCTCCGAGCCAGAGCTCTGATAAAACCCTCCGTTGAAGCTTGTGAATCACCTGTGAAGCCTACAAATTACATGCAAGCAATTGGCCATGATTAAACCCTGAACTAGTTTCTGCCAACAGAGAGAGACCTGGCTGGATGCATGATCATCAAAGATGCCTTCCCACCTTCACGATGTGTACATTTTCATGCGAAGAGAGGGATGATGAATCCAGAAAAACATAGAGAGATGAACCTTCACGATGTGTACATTTATGCATGTGGTGAAACGGGCAACACAGGGAAGCTCCTGTGTATCAACGGCTCCCTGTGTGTCAACGGCCACATGGTGCACCTACCTGGAGCCCACTCATGTGGGCAGAAAATAGAGCTTTGATGAGCATGGCGGCCAAAGAGATCATCACAGGAGGTGGAGCCAAACGGGCTGCAGCAACGGAAACGGGTTGCAGCAACGGGAACCTAGGCAATGGGAACGGGCAACGGGAAGCCCTCTCTCTGTCCTAAAGCCCACAGGCCAATAGAGGAGGAGCCAATCAGATCGCGGACTCGATCGCAGGACGGAACAGGACGGGGGAGCTCCCCCGCCATGCGGAACGCAGAAAGGGGGCGGGGGGAGCATTGAAGACCCCCGAAAGGGCGAGATGCCGGGCACCCCTAGTGTGTAAGAGGGGGGCGCCCACTTTTGAAGATCCGGCCTTCTTATTGGCCGGATTACAGATGCTTGGGCGGTCGCAGCCCGGTGTGTAACCACCCTTAGTCTTTCTTTCTCCGTTAGGGGATTGGGAGATCCATGTCCTTAGTATTTTCGTTGTCTTGAAGCAACGAGTGAAGTCAACTTCGCTCAACAATCCGTTTCTCATTTTTCTCTCTCTTATTTTTTCTCTCTATTTTTAATTTTCTCACTCTTTCTCTCTGCTTTCTATTTTAGTTTATTTTTTCCCATCTCCTAGTCCTCTCTCTCTCTCTCTCATTTTTTTCTTTCCCTGCTTTCTCTCTCTCCCTCTCTCTCTCTCTTTTATTTTCCCTCCTCTCTTCTCTCTTTTCCTTCTCTCTCCCTCTCCTCTTTTTTTTTCTTGTTCTCTCTCTCGTCATTCTCTTTTTTAAATTTTCCTTCTCTCTCTCTCTCTCTCTCTCTCTTCTTCTTTTTCTTTCACTTTCTTTCCCCTCCTCCCAGTCTCTCTTAAAGTATGTAAATTTTATCTTTTACCTATATATAATTCTCTCTTTATGTTTATATTCTCTCTCTTTTTCTTGTAATACTTTCATGCAATTAAAAATTAGTTGATTAGTTAGAAAGTTAGTTAGTCAATTAATAAGTTAGTAAGGTTACTAACTAAAGTAAAAACTAACTAACATTAATAACTAAAAAATCAAAACTCATAATTCGATATGTTTTTCGGATGAATAAGGACTGTAGCAACCCTTCACAGAAGTTACAACATGAACGAGAGTTATGAGCCATATTAATCAGTAGTGTTAATGTGTATACTATGGATAGTCTAAAAATATTAGATTTGTTTGTAAAACTAGTATATTTTAGATATTTCTTATTATAAATGTCCTAAAAAAACTATGGAGATTTCTAGAACAAAATGTCGTGTAAAAAAAGTAAGTAGTTTTTTCAGTTTGTTTTGGAGATTTAATACAAAAAAAGGATTGGCGAAATCGCACACATTGCGATCGCAAATTAAAGCAGTAAACAACACTTCGAACAGGGAGAAGAAGAAGAAGTGATTTGGAAGATTTCTAATCAAATGTCTTGGGACCTTACTCCCCTTTTAAAGAACTCTTCTTCTTAGCCACAACCCTTCTTCTCTTGTTTAGCTATAAATATGATACATGGGGAGCAGTTGGAAAATCACAAGGAGACCCTGAGAGGCTATGAGAGAGAGGTAGAGAGAGGGAAGTAGAAGGATACCCCTCCAAGAAATTGCGAGAATGAGCTTGAGAGAGAGAGAGAGAGAGAGAGAGAGAGAGAGAGAGAGAGAGAGAGAGAGAGAGAGAGAGAGAGAGAGAGAGAGAGAGAGAGAGGAGTTACCTCAAGAGGCTACAAGAGAGAGGTAGAGAGAGGGAGGTAGAAGAATACCCCTCCAAGAGATTATGAGAACTAAGAGGCTGCGAGGGAGAGAGTTAGCTCAATTCCCCCTATCTCGGTCTTCGACTAAGCCATCTTCTATTACGCTCTACCATCTCAAATTCATTCCTCCTTCTTTATCTCTCAAATCCACTTGTGGACGATGGCCCTCAAGTGAAAGATCTCTCCAAATGTTGAAACTCTCACTATAGCCAATGGGACCGCAACTACGGGAAACGCATCTCTTATGAATCAGGTGCACCCCGTTGTATTAGGGTAAAGAAATTTGGAGAAAAGAACGTTTACATAAATTATCGCAACTTAATTGAGCATGTTTCGAGATAATGAGCGTATAAAGAAAATTTTGTTCATCACATTTATCTTAGGTGATTGATTAAAATTACACTTAGAAGCCGTTAAATTACACATAAATTGCATGGAAATTTCATGCTAATATATATATGAAAAGTTTCAAGAATATGCATTAAATTGCAATTAAGTCAGATAGATTTTATGTATCCACATCCGTTTGCTTGGTTGAAATAATAGGAAATCATATTACATCTCACAAAACATAGATTGAACTTGTGATGGAATACGTAGGGTTCTTAAGAAGTTAAAAAATTTTCAAACCCTAAAGTGTTAGAAGTTGGAAGAATTCTTCTCAAGGCCCATCTTGCTTGAAGTTGAAAGGAATTCAAAGTCCTTAAGTAATTTTATGAATTACGTGACAAACCCTAGTTCAAATGAATACTTAGGGTCTCATTGTGGGGAAGCCAATGTTCCAATTTGCAATCAACATTGCAAGGATACTCCTTCATTCAAAAGAATGAGAAAATTAAATTAGGTTATTTTTAAAAATGTCAAACGATAACGGGGATAAAGCCGAGACTAGATGCTATCGTATCAAATTGGAATTTCCTTTGGTAGAGAAAACGAAGAATTGTCTAGTACATATTGTGCACTTCTGCTTGTGTTTGTACTTAGGAACACCTATTTGGAAAGGAGTCATCTGACAAAAGAATTGATTTTTTTAAAATCTTTCAAATTGGATTCAAGTTGAGACACCTAGGAAAGGCGTGTTGAGCACCCCCAAATAGCCGCCAACCCTATCCAAGGGGGTTTTTGATAGCCATGTCGAGAATGTGGATCGAACCCGTCGCGAGAGTCTCTCCGTAGAAACGTATGTTCGTAGGAGGATGCTCAGTTTGACAGGGGGTCTAGGGAACTTTGGCTGTAAATCCCCTATCTCGGAGTCCTACTCAGATGGTCTATGTGACTCAAAAAGGAATCTCGAGGCCCTATTATAGTGCAAGGGCGAAAACTTGGAGGAAAATAAGACGCATCCTTACGGATTGCCGGAATTGTCCTATGGACGGGATTTGTATCTCAATTGAAATTTCAATATAAAGTTTATTTTCAAGGAATTTCTCTGATCTGTTTTCATATCAGTGCATAAAATTACATAAAGGAACATGTGACTAACAGGCTAATTAAGGAAGCTGCTTGTATATGTTACCACTAATGTGCCCTTAGGTAAGTAGGAAACTAAAGCTATCAAGGGAAGCAGGTAGGTGGAACCCCCGACGTGTCCATCCTACGACAGGGTGGTCCTAGAGAACTGGGAGACTTCTCAATATTCAAATCGCGATGATATATTGAAGTTAGATAATGTAAGGGTAGAACCCTAGCTCATATCGTTTTAGGGGACCGGAATGGGACTTTACCCTACGGGTAGAGAGGTTGAGTGATGCATCCCTCTCATTTTTCATTTTCTTTAAACCAAGTGCAATATGAGTCCGCCTTGATTTAAATGCTCTGCGCAAAGTAGATCATCTGAAGACCGACGATAGAAGGTTGTAGAATGACTTGACCATTAGAAACCCATGAAGATTCAGGTCGATCCTAACAGAGTTAGCCGATACGTTCCGTTGTAGAGTAGACTTGGGAGTCGCTAACCAACAAACCCTGTGACATTCTATTGGGAGTGCCACATGGCATCTTTTAGATCAGACTCCCGATGGACTACTAAAACATGTCGCGACCTAGGCACGTTACACTCTCTCCTCTCTCTCTCTCTTTCTCTCCCTCTCTCTCCGCCCCCTTTTCTTCTCCTCCCCTTTCTCCTAATTTTATTTTTTTCTTCTCTCTCTCCCTTTTCCCCTCTCTCATTCTTCTATCTCCCTTTCTCTCTCTCTCTCAAAAAATATTTAAATTAAAAAAATACTTTTCTCTTTTTTTCCATCTCTCTTCCTTTTTTCTTCTTATTATTCTCTCTCTCTCTTTCTTCTCTCTCCTCTCTTTTTCTTTTTTTCTTCTTCTCTCTTTAATTTTTTTTCTTTTCTCATTCTTTTAAATTTTATCTTTTCTCTCTCTATAATTCTCTCTTTGTGTTCAAATTCTCTCTCTTCTTTTTCTTATTCTTTTCTCTCTCTATAATTCTCTCTCTGTGCTTAAATTCTCTCTCTTCTTTTATCTGATCTTTTCTCTCTCTATAAATCTCTCTCTATGTTCAAATTCTCTCTCTTCTTCTTCTTCTTTTAAAAATGTTTAATTAAAAGAAAAGTTTAAATTAAAAAGTTTAATCTAAGAGAGAGAGAGAGAGAGAGAGAGAGAGAGAGAGAGAGAGAGAGAGAGAGAGAGAAAGAGACAGAGAGAGAGAGAGAACTAGGCCCTACACATAAGAGAGAAAGAGAGGGGAGGGGGGAAGAATTTAATTAAAAAGGGGAGGGGGAAAAGAAAGAGAGAGATTATAAGTGAGAGAGAGGGGAGGAGGTTTTAATTTTAAAAAAGGGAGGTGAAGGGGGGGAGGGGGGGGGGGAGGAGGCTTTAATGAAAAAAGGAAGGGGGAAGAGAAAATGAGAGACTACACATGAGAAAGAGGGGGGGTTTGATTGAAAGATGGAGGTTTGGAAAAGGGAGTAGGTTCAGGAAGCCCTCTGGAGGTTCAGGGCTTTCCAAACCTATAGCGAAAATAGTATAGTAGTAAGATATGGAGTAAGGTCTTCTATAAAGAGTTTGATTTCCTACTCAATTTGGAACAAGTAGGGATTTTCCAAATTGTCAAGATGCCTCGACATGTGATCTACCATGTAATATTGTTTACCTTTATGCACAACTATAGAGAAGCCAAATTCAAGCAATAGCAGTGGTCATCTAGCAATGCACTTGGGTATGTATGGTTTGTTGACAAGATATAGAAAGTTTTGATGGTCTATTAAGAAGATAATAGCCAAGAGGTAGTGTCAAAACTTCTTCACAGTGTGTACCATTTCAAATCCTTTCATTTATGTTGTTGAGTAGTTCATTTCTACATCAATGAGTTGCTTATTTGTAAAGCTCAATGAAAAGTCCATGTTGTGCTCACCAAGTTGGCATAACACCACTACAATCGTAATGATGCCAAACTAGTAAAACAATGACTTATACACAATGAGCCCAAGGTATGTCCATGCAATCAAGGAGGAATCGGACAAGCTTATCAAAGCTAGATTTACATATGAAATAGAACACATGGACTGGGTGTTACCCATCATTTTTATACTTGAGAAAAATGGCAAGAATCAAGTGTGTCTCAACTAGGTCTCAACTACAAGAAATTCAATGCCACTGCCAAGAGAGATAACTACCCTAGCCACATGCTAGAGTGCATGGTAGGAAAGAAGCCTTACAAATTGTATGATAGATTCTTAGGTTATAGTTCATTCAAAATACAACCACAAAACAAATTTTACCATCAAACGAAGAGTGTTTCTACACATAGTCACATTTGTGGGTTTGAAAATGCGCCAACAACTTTGAAATATGAATTTTTATTATATTTAAGAACATGTTAGGAATTCTTTGAGATCTTGCTTGATTACATGCATCTCGACTCTAGTTGAGAACACTTTGATAGCTTGACACAAGTCTTTGATATATGTTGCCAATATCGCCTCTTTGAACCCCTAAGGATATCATTTTTAGTAAAACATGGTTGTATACTAGGGCATGTGGTATCCAAAAAAGGTATTACAACTAAAATTTTAAAGATTAAGTTATTGTTAACCTTTCACCTCTAATGAATACCAAATATGCTTAATGCCTTCTTGGTCGTACAGGTCTTGAGCTATGCGATCATTGTGAGACATTTGTACAAACTACTTGTGGTCTTTGAATGGATTGAAGAGTGTTGGGAAGCATATAATACTCTAAAGAAGGCTTTAATAACCACACCAATCTTATGAGTCCCAAATTAGTTACTAACAATTCACATTCATATATAAGATGCCATTCTTGTTGTTTGTGTAGTAGCAATCTCACATGGTATTTCTTTAGGTTCTCATTTAACTAGGTGGACACATCAAAGTATTATTTGAGTAGATCTAGCAATTTTTTTCATGTCCCTTGGTAAGATCATCACAATAGATATGGGTCAAGGTTTTTCACCCTCTTTAGCTACATTTACATCTACTTTGGTAGGTCCTACAATGGATTCATTAGTGTCTCATGCTCCTTTTACCCCTCCTATCATTACAATTTGATCTTCTTTCTTGAATTTCACAAAGCACTTTAGAGGATTTTGTGACTTGTTTTGCATTTTAGCTTCAAATTCCTTAGTATTCCTCAATTGCTTTAGATTGCTTCATCTCAAGTGATAAGGTGAGTATCTTTTAGTGCACTTTGCCTTAGTGGATCGAGGAATTTTAGAGTTGCTATAAGTGCTTGTCTCCGACCTTGAGCTAGAGTCCCATGAGTTACTTGTTGATTTCTGTTTGTTAGGATAAACATTTTATTTGTGTGTTTTGACATTGAATAGGGTAGCCAAGGCTGGTAGTTCAAGTCTAAATATTTCATTGTCCAAGATAGTTAGAAAATTTAGTCATTCTAATTTGGTGCTCAATTTGATCATCCATCATTGAAGAGTTAATTAAAGGGTTGCAATTGCTTTGATTGATTGTTTGAATAATCACAAATTGTCTTGAAAAGCAGAAAGCCTATTTGAGCACAAACACACGATTGAATCACTTGATGACCTTAAATACACATTGTTTTGAAAAAGAGAAAGTCGGTTTGATCATGAGGCACTGCTAGGTTTTAACTTAAGATATTGGTTGAATTTGAGAGGCCCTTACAACCTGCTTAGACACATATGAGAGAAACCTTTGTCAATAAAATGAATCCACTATGGAAAAGGACCAAAAAATAAAACACACTAAAAGGATAAACCTCTTAAACTCAAAAGGAGCCATTAAAAACTACTTGATAGTAGGGCAACTTCACCTTAAGTTGAGGGCTACAATTACATAAACCGTCAATTCCTATTAGATTAGTACGTTAGAGTACAAAATGATGGAAAGAATTACTATTGAAGGATGTGCCCAAATACTTGAATATGGCATTGGATAGCTTTCAAGCTACTATAGAAAAAGACATTAGTGAATTATCATCAGTAGGAAATTGATCTTAGAATTTGATACTAAGTGGAGTGCCTCCTATTACATTACAAGTTCCTAGTATGTTGACTATCTCCATCTGTATATCTTTGTTCTCCCCCCCCCATTTATCAACAACATATTCCTTCTTTGTCAATGGACATATCTTTATTGACAAACCATCCTAACTAGTTGAGATTGCGAGTAAAATTTTCCCTCCATATTTATTAATGAGTGTGAGACAGAGGGTGGGGCAAGGCCCTTTTTCTTCAAGAAAATGAGAGATGAGATGTGCGATCGATGTGCCTTGCATGTATAGGATGGGCCACTCAATGCACAAAGTATAGTTTGTTCTCTGCACAACACTATAAGGTTCCCTAATTGCAAACTTGTGGAGGCCATTAACACTCAGATGAAAGGTGGTCACCTCCACAATACACACATTGGATGTTTTACCAATATAGTCATGGTTGCTTCAAGGTATCATTGATTTTGGCTATTTCATTTTGGTGTTCTCTAAATTTGGTGAATAGGTCTTGCGCTACGCTAACCTCTAAATTGCTCCTCGAGGATGCAATATCACTTCCTGACTTATCTTTCTTGTCTCGATTTCTCTCTCTATGCAAGTCATCAATGCTCATGGCTTCATCTTCGACCCTGTTGAGGTTGGATCTATCTAGCTTTGAGTTATTGGAAGATGTCTTCATAAATGCACTCATTTAAAACTCCTTTCAAGAAATGCTTTGATGATGGCTTTGGGATTGGGCCTCTTTTCAAGAGAAATTCATTTACATAGGCTCTAGACATTGCAGACATAATCTCATATACTCTCTCCCTCTCATTGTTGTAGATTCATGAATTTTATGATGAGGTTGTTCTTGTATTTGGCTTCTATGAAATGCTTGATGAACAAATCCTTAAGGGTAAAGCTTTGTTTCTCAAGAAAAGTCTGAAGGCCTAAGCCTTCTTTGCATCAATGATGAGGTTATGTGCTTCACATGCCTACTCAAATCGCTCTATGAAGCTATAGGGGTCATCACTTGCTTTATACTTCTCTATTTTTTTGGAAACGGAGGAAATATCCACTTGGTCCTTTGGAACTAAGTGCAACGCTAGTCCTGTCAAATAGAGAAATGGCTACATGTGTTCTAATGTGAAGGGTTTATGAGTTATCCTGTAATCTCTATTGCACTAGCTTGGCGAGTGACTGAGTCACTTGAAGATCCTGCAAGGCTTGCATTCTGTAGTAGCCTCCTAATACCACACAGAGATACAACAACTAATAGATGACTAATGCACTAAGAGATGTAGGATAGAATACAGAAGCATACAATAGGGAACAAGAGGAAATCAATAGAGTACAATGTACCAAGGAAGGTGGCTCAAGAACTATCTCTAGAAGTGACCTATTGTCAAGCTCCTAGACCCTTGCCCTATACAAACCCATTTAACAATGATGCATGCCCACAATAGAATAGGTCACCATACTATCCTAGGCCTTCACATCTAGCTTTGCTAGCTCTCTTAGATTCCAACTGCATAGAGAGTAGAGATTAAGCCTTCAACATACCTCAACTCCCAACCCATACCTCAACCTCCATCCCCAATCATCCCTCATTCTCCTAGTGATGCTGGAATCCATTATGTGGGAGAGTCAATAAAAGAAGAGGAGCACACCAATCTGTACATCATATAAAATGAGCAAGGTAATGCAATCCATATGGATTACTAACATACCCATCATAATATGAGAACAAGGAACGTGAAGAGCTCCAACGTAGTTGAAGGATCCTATTAAGTGTTGGAATTGTGGATAATCCAAATATATGTCCTTGAGATATATGCAAAAAACTAAATCACCCAAGGATGGTCAAGTAGATCAATGATGCCTTAAATGTGGCACAACCCATATCTATCATGATTGTAGGAAGGTTGGGGCAAGCAAGACTTCCACTCTCTTTGGAGTAGAGATGATCCATGATGTGGACACCACATCAATTGTCATAAACGCCATCACCTAAGCACAAAATAAAAATTTCTAGCATTAGTATCTCAGGATCTCTCACTACCAATGGATCCATTATAGAAAAAAAGAGTATAAAGAAGAGGAAGAAGAAACTTACATTTAAATTAACATTGTAAAGTAAAGTAATTACCACATTACTGACTAATAAGGTTGCATCCAATCTAGAAAGTGCCACTATGTCTCCTCAAGTTGAGAAAGTTGTAGCCTTAAAAGAAAAAGAATATCCTAACGCAAAGTGACATAAGAGAATAATTGAAATGATTAAGAAATGGGCGCAAGAAGCTCAGGCAGCTAAGCAAGTATCAAATATTGCCTTTGACATGAGTACTACGGGATTATCTAGCACGACACCATTGTCTATATAGGACATGTGCCTAACACAGAGAAACTACCTTCAAATCTAATTGAGTGTGAGAGGGAGCCAAATCTTGATTAATAATAGGTAAGGCAACAACCAAACAAATCATTGGTTCCAATGTAGTGAAGTGGAACTTAGCATTAATACCACACCGCCCTCTACTAGCATGACAATATTGGTAGGGTTGCTACTGCAAGTAATCTTAACCTTTGGAAGGTATTCAAACTGTGGATAGAGGGAGGGATAGAATTGCACAAGTCACCACTCCACAAAGCACAAAGAAATAATATGAGTATCGAAGCATCCACCCCTTCTCCAAGAGTCCTCAAAGTCAACATGTTTTGGGAGGGAGCCAATTGACATACGGTCTTTCCTATGGAGACTCTAGGTGACTTGCTGAAAAGAGGTATAATAGACACATGTGCAAGAGTCAATTATTGGCCGTCACTAATCTTTCTCATGTATCTCTATGGCATTGTCTCCTTGGGAACATATCATTTAAAGGAATGAAAGTTCTAACTCAGTTACAGTATCTCTTGCCCCTCCACTATTCTTGTTTTGACTCTGTCCTTAGTCATGCAAACTTACCTCATATGTTTTGGGTTGAGGGAGTTATTACTTTAGTTCATTTGATTAATAGATCTTCATGCACTGCTCTTGGTGGAAGAGTTGCAAAGGAGGTATGGTCTAGTAAACCTCCTTCATATGCCCACTTGAGAGTCTTTAGATGTGAGGAGGGGTCATGCACAAGGATTGTGATCGCGCATGGTTAGAACACGTAGGAGCCATAGAATTTGAGCAAGCAGGCCTAGCCCAACCGGGAACGACACCAGTGCTTAGGACAGAATCACCATCTGAACTGCGACCACCAGGGGAGACCACATCTTCTAGCAAAGACGGGGAGTTCGACTCTAAGTCTGAGGTAAGTTCGGATAGCGACCCAGAAATACCTAGGCCGCCCCGACGCACCAAGGGGGACCTACCCATCCACCTAAGGCGCAGACGATTGAAGCAAGAAAGGGCGAAACAATCCAGGGATACACGAACAAAAGAACAACGAAAACCGCGGGACCTCCCTAAAAGATTTACGAAATTCAAGAAAGGAGATAGGGTAGTGATCTTGTTGGGTGCCAAATGGCAAGGGCAAATGAGCAAACCAATCCAGGGACAAACCAAGGTCAAGGAGGTGAACCTAGCCTAGGAAGGGGAGACACCCCGACTAGTCTTCATTGCCGATGACTTGACTGAGGAAGAAGAAACAAGTCTTGTCGCTCTCTTGTGAGAGTATGTAGACGTATTCACTTGGTCCTTGGAAGAGCTCAAAGGGGTAGATCCGAGTGTAGTGACTCATAATATACCCATGACACCAGACGCAATGCCGGTGAAGCAGCGATCGTACCCTATGAATTCAAAACATGCTCATGCTATCAAGGAAGAGATTGATAAGCTGCTGAGAGTGGGATTCATTTATGAAATTGAGCACACGGACTAGGTATCACCCATAGTCATCGTAATGAAGAAAAACGGAAAAATCAGAGTGTGCGTCAATTACAAGAAGGTGAACGTTACTACTAAGAGGGACAATTACCCATTGCCATACATCGAGCACATGCTTGAAAGAGTGGCGGGCAAGGAGGCCTACAGTTTTCTAGATGGCTTATCATGATACAATCAGGTGCAAGTGCATCCTGCCGACAGGGATAAGACTGCCTTCGCCATTGAGTGGGGCATCTTTGCTTACATAATCATGCCTTTCGAGTTGACTAATGGCCCTGCCACTTTCCAATGCCTCATGTGCACCATATTTAAAGGCATGCTTCACAAAGAGTTGGAAGTCTTTGTCGATGACCTCTGCGTTCACTCATTCTGGATGGAACACTTAGACAAACTCCAAGCAGTCTTTGAGCAGTGTCCGCTATATCGTCTCTCCTTGAATCCCTTAAAATGCCAGTTTTGGGTGAAGCATGGATGCATCCTAGGCCACGTGGTGTCGAAGAACGGCATTGCCACTGACTTCTCAAAAGTCAGGGTTATTGTTGGCCTTCCACCCCCAATCAACTATAAGGGAGTCCAATGCTTCTTAGGCCATACGGGATACTATCGGTGGTTTGTGCTAAATTACGCGTTGATGGCCAAACCTTTATACAAGCTGCTGATTTTTTTTTAATGGACTGAAGCATGCCAACGAGCATATGAAGAGTTGAAGAAGGATCTAACCACAGCACCATACGAGCCCTAGATTGGACCATTACCTTCCACGTGCATATCGATGCTTCTAAATTTGTTGTGGGGGCAGTGTTGTGCCAACTTGGCAAACACAACCTAGACTATCCAGTGAGCTTTCCTAGCAGACAACTCACTGAGATGGAAATGAACTACTCGACGATAGAAAGAGAGGGCTTGGCCATGGTGTTTGCTGTGAAGAAGTTCCGGCATTATCTATTGGCTACACCCTTTACCTTTTTCGTGGACCATCAAGCCTTGCTATATCTAGTGAATAAACCTTGCGCTACAGGATGCATAGCTCGGTGGCTCCTTCTGCTTTTGGAGTTTGACTTCTCTGTGGTTGTACGGAAGGGAAAACAACACTACATGGCTAACCATATGTCACGCATCCCCACAGGAGAAGTCGTTGGAGAAGGCATTGTCGATGAATTGCCAAACGCCCATCTCTTTAACCTTTTCAGCGAGAGAGATTTATTCAAGGCCAATCTAACGGGCAAATGACATAGTCCAAGTGCTTGAGCACGGACTACCTGAGTGACCAATAGAGAAGGCAAGACTTAGGCGACTCATTCTCAAAATCCAACCCTGCTAATTGATAGCAGGCCAGCTGTATCGCCTAGGGCAAGATGGATTGCTGCGCAGATGCATGTGTGGGCATGAGATGCACGATGTGCTCTCAGAGGCACACATCAGAATTGCTGATGGACACTTTAGTGGAGACGCGATGGCCTGCAAGGTGCTGTAGTCTCAACTATGGTGGTCAACGTTGTTTCATAATGTAGCACGATTTGTTAAGCATTATGACGAGTGTCAGCGGACAAAGGTCCCAATTCGCAAGGATCAAATGGAGTTGACCCCAACCATTGCACGACAACCCTTTGAAAAATGTGGAATTGACTTCATAGGACCCATCGGCCCCGTTGCATAGTATTCGCAGGCCAAATACATCATTGTGGCCACAGACTACCTAATGAAATGGGCAGAGGTGAGAGCAACACGAAAGAACGACGCTCGAACGACTGCCAAGTTCTTGTGGAAGTAGGTAATCTCACGATTCAGCTGCCCCATCAAACTAGTTAGTGACCAGGGCACACACTTCATCAATGAAGTGATAGCGCATCTCCTATCCACCTTCCTAATTATCCATCGGAAATCCTCTCCATACTACCCTCAAGAAAATGGCCAGGCAGAATCCACGAATAAGATTCTTGTCAATGTCCTGACCAAAGTAGTCTCTGCCTCGTGCAAGGACTAGGATAACAAGTTGATGGCAGCCTTGTGGGCTTACCCCACAGCTTATAAAACGGTTGTCAACCAGATCCCCTTTAGGTTGACCTACGGAACTGAAGCAATTCTCCTTGTAGAATTCTTCATGCCTAGCCTGAGAATAGCACTTCAAGAATGATGGGAAGGAAAGTAGGCATGGACTCAATACCTAGTTGAACTCGAACGTCTCTCGGAGACTCGCCTTCTAGCCACTCATGCGCTCATATGTGAGAAGGCATGACGCAAGAGCTGGTTTGACAAGCACATCAAGCAGCGCGACTTTGAACAAGGCAACTAAGTGCTCCTATACTCAGTTAAGGGGCATAAGCAAAAAATGAAGTTTAGAGGTCTTGGACCTTTCAAAGTTCGTGCAATCAGCCGAATGGGCAACGTTGAGCTCGAGACTCTAGACGGCGAGGGAATAGGCTTCTTCAATGGCAGTCGTGTCAAGAAGTACTACCCTCCCACGCATCCTTTGCATGAGCCACCAATGTTGGAACCACCTGTCAAAGTACGAGTAGCCACAATCACTGAAATCGATGATGAGAATGAGGAAGTCGTAGAGCCCGCATATCTGCACATCACGGTCACACTGACAAGCGAACATGCGCCTTCAATGCCTTGATCGACGAGGGAGTAGACTTCAATGTCTTGACTCACGATCATTGAACCCAACTTGGCAAACTACCATTACAGCCCACTAATGCCAAATTAAGCCCATATGGGGGCTGCTCATACGCACTTCTCAGCAAGTGCAAAGCCATCGTTTCTATCGAGTCTGAGACTATACCAATGATCTTCTACGTGTTGTCAAACACCAAAGACGTAGGCACAGAGTCGCTGCTAGGGCGAACCTTCAAAAAGCAAACTCATTGCAATGTTGATTATGAGTTGTAATGCATCCACCTTGCCATAGGCAACATTCGCATTGTTATAACTTTCAACAAGGGCTGTGCGACCTCATCACAGTCCGCAAGGCCACCAGTAGAAGTATTAGCAACCAAATCTAAGGAGGGGGTAGTGCTCGGCCACCACCCACCAATTCTCAAGAACCACTGCTCATAGCAGCAAAAGCTAAGGCCCAACAACCTAGGTTTCATTGGAAGCCTAAACAACCGCAACCACCGCCTAGGAGTCGACGCACATATCCTCATAAGACCCGAAACTCTAAACCTAGGAAACCAAGGCGCAGTCTCACAGAAATCGATGCATGATCAAGCAAAGATGGGTCCCTAAAGCCCTCTTGCATGCGCAAGGCTACTATGAGGGAAATGCGTGGATATGGATCCCTAAAGCCCATATGGCCAAAGGCACCACTCGTACGCCGCCCTCAAGCTTGATCACCCCAAGTCCCATAGAACCTCAAAACCATAAGCTGCAACACTTTCCAGACCCACATCCATCAAGCTCATCCACGCACATGCCCAAGAGAGTCGAACAAGCCTATCGGCCCAAATGACAGACATCGTCACATGAGTCGTCACCTGCTAGAGCCAATTCGACTACCCTGATCCATTCTGAAGGCAGCAGTCCATCGGATGTCGCTGCTACTTCCCCAGTCCTAATCCAAGAGGTCCAACCGCAATCTCAAGAACACCCACAACCACAACTATTCATTGTCAAAGGCTCTAGTGCTATCAAACCCCAACCACCAGCAGGTCTTAAACCCTCCTATTGAGCGAAAATTATTTTTGACAGTGGCCTCAGATCTAGCCTAAGATACGGGGGATGACGTGGTTGATTGCATTAGATGACTAGATGCCACTTTCAGAGAGCTAGCTTTGAGCTACGGCCACTTGGACTTAGACCTGTTGCCCAAACCCTTTGCAACTGAAGTTCGTACGATGCCTTGTTCTTGGGAGACATTTGAACTTGCCTTGGCAAAAGTAGCTAACTCCACTGCTGAATTGCTCAACAGGGAGATCTCCAAAGAGCAAGCCCTCAAACAACGCCTCATCACATCATATGATCAACGAACCACTTCTGCCATCACTGACCAAGAAATTGCAGAATTATCAAAACTTGTTGATACTGAATCCCCGTTCTTGAGGCACTGCTACACTCTTAGGTTGCAATGGGAAGTTGAAGGGTGCCAAGTCATGACAAATGCTGAGCAGCACCGCACAATCAAAACAGCGGAGTACGACCCCACTTACGTCACACCAACCTCGTATAGAGGGTTAACCACTCTTCATGGCTGACCCATGGAAGAGCACATCAAAGGACACCCTTACCTCAATCGCCTATTGACTAAGGAAGAGTTACATATTGCTAGCCACGTCGCTTCTCGTGACTTTCTAACAGATGTTCTCACTTACATCACACACGTGGGCATTCGACCTTTTGATCTAGACCACAAAGCTCGGTTGGAGTACAACCCCAATTTCTAGACTTAGTTCCTACGCCGGTAACTCCTAGATCCATTGTAGAATGCCCTTGACCTCCTAACCTTCAATCCTAGAAAGGATTCTTCTCGAGCTGGAAGGGGAGGGGGGTGAGGTGAATCAAATTAAAACCAAGAAAAATCAAGCAAAATACATAAACACGTAAACAACGAGCGAGATAGGAAAAATGGCACGAGAACTTTGAAATAAAGGGCAAAAAGTTAAAGTCTGAAGGGAAGATTCTACATTGGATTGGATTTTAATACTTTCATTCAATAAACATATAGAGTCTTTCTTTTCCAGCAAATTATGACTTTTCCAGCAAATTATTATTTTGAAAGCACTAATGGAAACTTGGGATCATGATAGGAACAAAAGATGTCGCAGCAAGACCACCGCGCCCATCGATTTCTGTTCATGGAGGAGAAAAGAACGCAATACCGCATCACCCTTGAAAATCGTGCCTACAACCAACTCAAGTTCCGAACCATTCATAACATAGAGGGTGTGGTGGCCAAGGAGGAAGCAGCCAAGAGAGTCATCGAGCAGTGCAACCTCACCAAGTACCTTGAGAAATTTGCGCAAGAGCCTGACCACACGAAGTGTGTGGAGTTTCTCAGGACATACGACCTTGACCAGGAGTGCGGCACTGTGACGGTGGGAAGGGGAGAAAATGCTAAACAGGTGTAGGTTCACTTAAACCCAGCCTTGGTGGAGAAGGCGTTGGGATTGGAGTCGAAGATAGAGAAAAAGCATAAGAGGGATGTGTATGCCTTGCTGAAAATGAAAAGGAAGGATGTGCCAACTAATGACGGCATCAGCATCTAAGAAATTCCTGATGCGGAAGCTAGACTACAAGCGAAGCTAGTGCACACGCAATTACCCAACCAGCGCTACAATTCCTTAATGCATCGAATCAGCGTGCATGTACCTGAGAATGTAGTAACTCAGACCTTAGATGAAGTCGACTGGAATGGATATGTACGCAAAACCACTGACCAGGCGGCTAAAGCACTAGCTTTAGGAAGTACACCACAACAGGTGGGGAGTCCCCAACTTCCAAGGCCATAGAAAGAAAGAAGGCCTCATCCAAGGCTTCATTCATTGGCTATGGAAGCATTTTGACTGCGCTCATCCAGGAGGCAGTGAAGGAGACACAAGGTGCAGAAAAAGGAGAAGAAGAAACGCTTGACAAGTCACCCCCTCACCACGACCAAGAGAGGTCTAGTGACAGGACCGAGAGTGATGAGGAAGGGCAGGAACAAGAAGAACAATCGAGGAAAAAGTAGGCCAAGAAACCCAAGAAGAAGACAACACAAAAGAAAAAGAAGCATGATGAAGGCCACAAGAAGGAGAAAGTAGGAGATGGAGTAGTAGCAAAAGGAGATCAAGTCTATGACCGGCGAGTCTATGACCGATCAGCTATACTTGGGAAAGAAAGAGCAAGAGAACATGAGTAGGGAACTGAAAGACCAAGAGCAGAAGCTTGTAACCCTGGTACAGAAGCAGGGAGAGAGCATGAAGAGATGAACAAGAGAGCAGAGGAATGGGCAGTGCAGAATGAAAAAAGGGTGAAGACACTAGCACGGCACCTCGCTCTGGTAGAGAAAGAAAAGATCCTTGCAAAGAGCAAAGCAAAAGCCGCCCAAACAGCCTTCAATGCCCAGCAAAAGGCCTTCATTAATACACAAATGGACACCACCCACCCAGAAGAAGGAGAGTCATTGGAGGTGGTACATAAAAAACTCAGTATCGCACGCAGAGCTCTGCACGCAGGGCTGCAGATGCCATCCCACCCTGCGGAGGTTAAACTGAGCCTAGAAGAGCAACTAAAGTACCTACTACTGGCCGTCCTAACCCCTCAGGAAATTGATGCAATGGGCTTTGAAGAAGGAGCACAACAAGGAGACTGGCAGGGGGAGGAGGCTGAGCTTGAATTCGATATGGGGAGATTCAGAGAAGAGGTGATCCCACAACCCCCCTTGCCGCATTCCCAAGAGCAACAATAGGTTGATCCATTTGTAGAGAGACAAGCCACGCTAAGGGAAAAACGGAGAAAGTTAGTCGAAGAAACCAGGAAGCAACTAAGGGCCAAGCCGGTCGTGCAGCCATCCGCACCCCTCCCACCGTGCCTTGATGACATTCCCGCTGGATTCCACGCAGAGCTGGTAGTTTGGGAGCATCAGGAAAGAGAAAAAGACCCATTCACCTTCAACTTCCTCATGCCCAACAGCCTGCGGAGGGTCTTACCGCTCAAGGTGATGGAGGAGGTGATCGCGATTGGTAGCCGACTAGGACAGAAGTGGCTGGAGGAAAGGGAGAAGACCCCCACTCTTTAGGGAAATGAAGAAGCTCAGTTTTGGCAAAACAAAGTGTTTGAAGTACCATATACCGTACAGGGATATAACTGCCATGGCGTACCCTCGTAGGGTAGGTGTGGATTTTGATGCCACCCTCCATGGGCGTTATGATTTTCCTATCATCTACAACTCTAATGTTGTCTCCTTCGAACATGCCCTCCTCTTCAACTCGGAAAGCTTGGATGATTCCATGACGCGTTTCCTCGCTGCGGATTTCTCTTCATGCCCTGATCCAGATTTCGTAACTACGTGTAATTATCTTAGGTTACTTAAATTATTACTTAAGCAAGACCCGACTCCACAAGAACATGGCCTGCCTCCCCTCTTCTTTGACCCTAACGCCATCGACAGTTGTGCCATGGCGCGTTTGATGATGAGGGCTAGCCTCCTCCCCTCTTTTTGCCTAGCTCTCCTAGAAGACATGAACAACAGCCAGTTCACTAGATGCAATCATCCTTTCCTCTCCACCACCTTCCTCCACGTCTGCATGAATCTGAAAGGATACATGCAAAGCTATCAATTTTTGAGCAAATCCATCCAACCCCCTTCTTCGTCTAATTCGGACAATGAGAATTAGGCAATGGCTGTCATTCTACTAGTGTAATACTTTTTTTTTTAAAGAAGAAAAAAAGAAAAAGAAAAACATGAAAGGAAAAGCAAGAAGAACATTACACATAGAATGGATAAAACAACTCACTTGCAGAAGCACTTAGCACCACATAAAGCACGATCATTGCACCTAGGGGTCCTCAAGTTAGGCGTGCCCGATGGCTTCGGTCGGCTAGCTCCGCTCCTAACCCCCTAGCCCTTTTTGCTCCCCCACTTCATGCTTAGGGCCCATCAAGGGCAGGACATACCTAGGGAGGTAACACTCGCCTATGGTTAGACCTATCACCCTAAGCTACTTGCACCGCACCTCCCTTTGCACGAATGGGGTCCTCAAGTGTGGGACATCACCCAGGCTAGCCTGTGGTTAGACCCAACTCCCCATTCCACCAGAAGGAGCACAATGCACTACACAATAAGGTAGACACCCCCCTTAGGTAGAGCACTGCACCTTTTTCTTTCAGGCATCATAAAGGCGACAAACCACCGACTTCGGAGGCCCCTGTCATCCACTTGCTATCCATTTGGCTTCTCCAATAAACATCATTACCAAGCTTCCACAAGCACCCGAGTTTACATGTGGCCCTATCCTCACACGACTACTTTGCCAACTACCTATTAAACCCCAACAGCAGCCAGAAGTGCCATGGGACTGGCACCCATCTCGGAGGGGGGTAATGTTAACCCCAATTCAAGAAGGTGGAAAAATGAATGAAAAAGCGGAAAAAGAATGGAAAAAGAGTAAAGACAGGTAGGCGGCCTCTAAAGCTAAGTTGGGGCCAAAAGTGTAATTTTAAATGAAAGGCACCTCAAAAAACTCCAAAAACTCGTGTAAAAGAGCACCAGGCTCCCTCCTGTGCCAATTGTAAAATATTAGACGGGTGTAGACTAGAGGTATAAGGCTAGAAGAGGAAATAGAGAAAGGACATTGCCACAATGGCCAGTCATGTAAAAAAGGGAGGGGTGCCCATGGGATTTTAGGGCTTGTATATAAAGTTCAAAAAGTGAATGGAAGCTCATTCTTTGGTGTGTGGCTAACAAGAGTTATCTTCTTCTTCTCTTCTCCTTGCTTGTGTGTGCTCTTGAGAGATGGAGTGTGAGAGTGTGTGTGGGAGTGAGGGATCAAGAGGGTGAAGCTCTTTACCATCTCCTCTCCTCTTCTCTTCTCTTCTCTTTTCTCGCGCGCGCGGCTATGGTGGATGGAGCTTGGAGATGGAGGAGGCTTGAGGATGTTTGAGCTAGCATTTAGGATCGTGGAGCTACCGGTGTGTGCGAGAGAGGAGGCAACTCATATCGGCATCAAGGTAAGCTCAGACACTCGTAGGATCGACGGCGCGTCAGCTAGGTGAGAGATAGCCATTAGAGCTCGCTTGAAACGCTTGAAACAATAAGCGGTCCATGAGTCTTGGTGGTTGAGCGTGAGCTCCCTCTACATGAGGCATTCTGCCATATTCCCAAAGATAAACGCAACAAGTTTGATCCAAAGTCTGTCAAATATATCTTTCTTGTATATGGTGATGCAAGTAAGATGGGCTATCATCTTTGGGATCGATAGGTTAGGAAAGTTATCAACTGTCATGATGTTGTATTTCATGAGGATAAAATACATAAGAAACCTAAGCAGGTGATTGAGGTGCGTAGAGTTATCTTTTAGGAGAAACTCCTTGTTATAGTATAGCCAACCCTAATTAGATAGCATGCAGCTGCTACTATTGATCCTCCAAAGGCCCAGGCTCTACATGTTGTGCAGGATCATGTTGATAATGAATAGAGAAGATAGGATGTACTAGCTCCATAGCTAGTTTTGTGACATTTTACTAGAATCTTGTATCATCTTGATCATTATAAATCCTCTATACATTATATCCTGGTGAGATTTTGATGAGCCCCTTACTTATTGAGGAGGCTATGTATAGAGATGGTAGTTCTTCTTGGGAGAGGGCTACACATTCTGGGTTTGACTCATTCTAAAAAACCATACTTAGGATTTGGTTTCCTTGCCTAATGGAAAATATGCATTGCCATGCAAATGGGTGTATAAGTTGAAGAGCACTCCTAATCTCCCTAAGCTAGTATGTAAGATCCACTTGGTTGCAAAGAGTTTTAGATAGGAAAAGGGAGTTAACTTTGACTACATTTTCTCTCACGAGGTCAAAATGGCCATCCTTTGCTTAGTTTTGACCTCGTCTACATAGTTAGATCTGGACTTGTATTTGATGGATGTTAAGATGGCTTTTCTCTCATCGGGGGGTACATCTTATAAAACATGTAAAATACCACGTGATTTCAAAAGAAATGGTATTTTATATAGTAAAATTTACATGATTATATTCACAAAAGGGGTTTTTTAATTACAATTTGAAAAAAATCCATAAGTTTAGTAAATTAAAAGGGGTCACTTTATAGCCTTATAGCATGTAATGAAAGGATATTTCTTAATATTCTTTGAACGCACATTATATAAATGATTTCTTATAGGTGCACCCCACGAGGTTTTTCTACATGGGGATATGAAGAAGGACGTTTTTCTTGTGCAACAACCTAAGGGCTTTATGAAAAAGGGCAAGAAACACCTAGTGTGCAAGTTAATGAAGAGTCTCTATGGAAGCAGACACCTAGGGAATGGTATCATAAGTTTAATGTCATTATTCTTTCATAATCCTATACCTGTAGTATTATGGATCCGTGTCTCTATATGAAGAGGCCCATGATGATAGCCTTATCATTTTCATATTCTATGTTAATCATATGCTTATGGTTGTTAGGAGTGCTCATGATGAATTGAATGCTTTAAAGACAGCTCAAGAGGAGCTTTGAGATGAAGGACATAGGGTATGCTTCTCATATACTTGGCATGCACATTACATGCAATCACTCTAAGTGACTATTCTACTTGTGGTAGAAGTACATTCATAGGGTACTTTAGTGGTTCCATATCTAGGATAGTGAGCCCATTGGCACCCCTTTACCTTCCCATGTAAAGATTAGTCAAGCAGGGTGTCCTCAGTGATTCTGTATATATCTATAGTGGGTAGCTTGATGTATGCTATGACGGCCACAACTGGCCATAGCATTTGCGGTGGGAGTTTATGGCTCATTATATGGAGACGCCTGGCTGACGACATTGAGATGTCGTGGAGGGTATCATGAGATCAATAAGGGAAATGCAGACTTGTGCCTTTGCTATAGCAACTAGGATACTAGAGTTGTGTGCTAGATTGACTTAGATTATGTAGGACATGTAGATATAATAGGAATCCGCCTCTAGCTATGTCTTCACCTTTGTTGGTGTTGTTTCTTGGACTTCTAGAGTGCAAAAATGCATTGCATTGTCTACTATATAGGTTGAGCACATTGTAGCCATTGAGGGTTGCAAGGAAGCCCTATAGCTAGGCCGTTTGGTTACAAACTTTAGCATCATTTCTATGACTCCTACCCTGCATTCATCTATGATTTCTATCTAGTTGGCACATAATCCAATATTTCATATGAAGACCAAGCACATTGAGGTGTATTATCACTTCAGGAGAGGGGTGATTAAGGACAAGCATATAGAGCTTATCAAGACCTCTATAGATGAGAATCCTACTGATTTGCTCACTAAAAGTCTTCGATGGAATGTTTTGTCTTTCTTAGGAAGACAATGGGCATAGGATGATGTCTTTCCTCATCCAGTTGTACTCATATACATAAATCATATTCTTCTCCTCACTCTTGGCACATTCACTTTTAAGTGGGAGGTCGTTGGGGGTTAAAGGCCACATGTACCTCGCCGCCTATATTTGCCTTGTACTCAGTGCTCGTACACATGTACACTGTAGGAGGCAACCGTCTACCACTATCTTTTTTATTATTTATTATTTATTCTTTGCTATGATAGAATAATAAAGGGAAGGCATGTCACACATTGTGAATGTTGGAATTCCCACATGATACCGATCTTCCTCTCTTGAGTTCAAACTTCCATAGCCATACCTTTTGCTTTCGCTTGTGCTCTTCTCACTTTCACTCTTGCTCACTCTTTCAGATATTTTAGGTGTAAGTTGCTATAGAGCAAGTTTGCAAAACTACATGTTTTAACTTTGGATCATGGTGTTGCTATTTTAGAGAATGCCCAAATTGTTGTAGATGAAGGAGATGCATCAAAAGCTTGGGAAAGCAAAGGACCATGGCCCATGGGTTGAGCTAGTGAAAGGCAATCAATAGGTTGGAAGAAATGATGCTAATAATAATCCAAATGAAAAGGAGGATATCTGATAAATGGTTTAGAATCATAAAGGGAAAATATTCATTACAAAGCAAAAAACTATGGTGCTTAATAGTACCCTTAATCAAGCCACTATAGGCCAAAAATTTCTAAGTACAGAAGCCATAATGAAATATAAGAGAGGCAAACCCAACACCTTCATATAAGTCAATAGAGTATCATTGGATCAATTAGATATGGAATATTCAAGTGTGGATGTAAAGATCTAGACAACTTCTAAATCTAGAGGAACTTGATCATATGGAACGAGGACCTATGGATGATCATGGCTCAAATTAATGTGAAAAGAAGTTGAAAAAAAAGTGGGGGGTTCATGAGAAAGCTTTCATATAAGTCAACACCTTCGTATAACCCAATGCTTCATATAGGTGAATAGGGTAGCACGATCAATTGGATATGGAATATTCAAGCATGGATGTAAACATCTAGATGACTTCTAGATCTAGAGGAACCAGATCATATGGAGCAAGGAACTACTGATGATCATAGCTCAAATTAATGCAAAAAGTTGAAATAAAAGTGGGGAGTTTACCTTAGGTTATACTTTTTGGAATGCCTGGGACCCTTAATGAGTCTTCAGTTTGGTGGTGATTTTGGGAGAGAGAGAGAGAGAGAGAGAGAGAGAGAGAGAGAGAGAGAGAGAGAGAGAGAGAGAGAGAGAGAGAGAGAGAGAGAGAGAGAGAGAGAGAGAGAGAGAGAGAGAGAGAGAGAGAGAGAGAGAGAGAGAGAGAGAGAGTGTTTCTAAACGTATTTAACATGGAATCAAGTGATACTCAAACCATAATTAAATTCTAAAATTTTGGCCATGTCTGATAGTTCATCGTATGTAATTATCGAAGATGCCACCAAATAAAACTTACATGTCCCATGGAAAAGTATAATGTCCTAAAAGAACTAGCATGCAATTTGGGTACACTTCTTATACTAAGCCTAAAGACTCGTACATAGTAAACATTTTTCTCTTTTGATATTAATAGAAAGAAAATAAGTAAATTGGATAGGATAAAAGTTCACTGAGGATGTACACTTTTAATCTTCATCTTGTTGAAAGGGTGAGCAAGAGTAAGAGAGAAAAGCACGGGCAGAAGCAAGAGCAAGAGCCATGGAGGTTTGAACTCAAGAGAGTAATCCCAATGTGTGAAAACTTCGACAATCATAGTGTATGACCTACCTTCCCTTTATTATTCTATCATAGTAAATAATAAGGAATAAAGATGATAGTGATGGGCGGCCGCCACCTACAGTGTATAAGTGTACATGCACTAAGTACAAGGTAAATATAATATGCTAGGCGCATACGGCCTTTAACCCCTAACAACCTCCCACTTAAAGGTGAATGTGCCTGGAGTAAGAAGAAAAGTACAATATGCATATATGAGTACAACTGGATGAGGAAAGACATCATCTCATCCTACCCATCAACTTCTTAAGGAAGGCATAACGTTCCAATGGGAGACTTTTATTGGGAAAATCCAGGAGGATTCTTGTTTGTAGAGATATTGATAAGCTATATTTGCTTGTCCTCAATCACCTCTCTGATGAAATAATAACACACCTCAATGTGCTCGGTCTTGGTAGGAAAGGCCAAATTGCATGTCAATTGGATAGCACTCATAGAATCCAAATGTAGGGTAGGAGTCATAGAAGGAATACCAAGGTCTGCAAACAATAGACGACCTAATCATAAGGCCTCCTTGGAAACCTCAAGGGAGCTCCAATGTACTTTGCCTCAGTAGTAGACAAGGTAGTGCATTTCTACACCCTAGACATCATCCAAGAAATAGTACCTCCAGCAAAGGTGAAGGCATAGCCAGAGGTGGGCTTCCTCCTATGTGCATGTTCTACATAATCTGAGTTAGTATATCCCACGAATCCAATATCCTCACTATCATAGGAAAGGTACAAGTTTATAGTGCCCTTAAGGTATCTCAAGATACCCTTCACAATATCCCAATGTTGCTAGCCAAGTGTCACCATGTAATGAGTCACAGCTCCCACTGTAAATGATATGTTAGGCCTAGTGGCTATCATGGCATACATCAAGTTTCCCACTATGGATGCATATAGAATCTTGGCCATCTCGGCCTTCTCGTCATCTAATTGGAGACAATCTATCTAACTGATCTTCACATGAGAAGGTGAAGGGGTGCCGTGGGCTTATCACCCTACTTATGGATCTGCTCAAGTATCCTATGAATGTACTTCTTCTGTGACTAACTAGAGGAGTCCCTTAGAGTAATTGTGTGTAATCCACATATCAACGATATGAGGAGCATGCCCCATGTCCTTCATCTTAAAGATCCTCTTGAACCAAGTCTTTAAAGCGTCCAACTCATTATGAGTACTCCTAACCACCATCACTATATCATCAACATAGAGTATAAGAATAATAAGGCTACATGATACCATATTCCCTAGGTGCATGCTTAAGTCCATAGAGACTCTTCCTCAACTTGCATACTAGGTGTTTCCTGCCCTTTTCCACAAAGCCCTTAGACTGTTGCATATAAATATCCTCATGTAGTCCCCATGTAGAAAAGTTGTCTTGGCGTCCATCTAATACAAGTCCAAGTCTAATTGTGCAACCAAGGCCAAACCAAGCAAAGGGTAGTCATATTGACCATAGCAAAGAAGATCTCATCAACTACTTGCATGGTAATGCATGTTTTCCACTTGGCAAGGAAACCAAATTCCACATATGGTTTTCTTGCAATGAGTCATACTCAAATTGCATAGCCCTCTCCCAAGAAGAATTGTCACCTCTATACATAGCCTCCTCATAAGGCTACCTTAAAGCCTCCTATGAGGGAGAAGCTTGAGAAGACACAATAGCTAATGTCCTTCATATATGAAGGTGGCTGCAAGCATTTCTCTATACCAAAACCTTTAAGCCCAAGAGAGCAAGCTCTTATGCAAGATGAGCCTCCATCCCAAGTATACTGACACCACTTGCATTTGCAAGTAAATTGCCCCTTTCCACATTGCTGACAATTGTTACAAAGTTCCACTCCGCTTTTTCCTTTCTTCCAATTTCTGTTAGCTTGATGCATAAGAATGGGGATAAAGCGTCGCCAAATGAAGACATAACTAATCAATCTTGCTGAAATGTCAGTTTCAATTGTAAAATCCAAAACTCTAGATGTTTTTAAGCCAATACTAAAGGGCAAACAAGTTCAATGGCTTCAACTTGTTAATGTCTTAAAATTTATGAAAATTTCATATATTTTCGCCTTCTAACAAGAAATTTCAAAGATTCTCAATCAAATATTAAAGGGCAAAAGCATTGGACGACTATTTCAACATATTGATGTCTGAAATTTCTAACATTTTCTAATATTTTAGACTTTGAACAAGAAATATCAAAGATTTAAAAAGGAATAGTAAAGAATAAAAGAGTATTTCTTAATAATTTGAGAATTTGCTAGATATTAATGATTTAAAATTTAAAATTTCAAACTTTCATTCAGGAAATTTGCAAGCGCAACAGATTGCATTAATCAACCTTTTGGCTGAAATCGTCGCGTTTTTAGCTTTTCATACAAGTAACCTAGCATGTTTTCTATTTATAGAGGTGGAACCAACCAAAGTTTGTGGGTTTGCTTATGGGACACTCAAGCACAAAGTGTATTTGAGTTTTGGGGTTGTTTAATGAGCTAGTGAAGGCTTAATGTGTAAAGCACCTTTTTTAGCTTAACGCACCACACTCATCTCATTACCAACTGCTACTATTCATGATGGAAGATGTATAAGTAATCTTTGCATAAGAAGACGAGTAAGAATAAAACACTACCAAATTGTGTCACACAAAGTAGAGCATCCAGCTTTTAGGTCTAATCTTGGCTCTGCACACCTTCAATGATGAATTAGCACCTAGCTATAATTTGTTGACTAAATAAACACTAAACATCATAATGCATTGTTATACCCTATCACACTGCACTTATTTTGAAAACAACGATGAAAAGTACGCTCTCTGTTATGTCCCTGGCCTGGTAGTTTCTCTTAGTCTAGTGTTTTGATTGCCACCTAAGGGGCATTAGTGCATGTAATATGAATAAGAGGTCCTCACAAGAATACTGTTCCAAATCCTTTTCCAAAAAGAATAAATGAGTCATTTGGACTTGACACAGACATGCTACAAAATGTAACATGCAGATATTCAAATCAGTGCCCTGCAATTAATGAAAGAAAGTTGTCCTCATTACACAGTATTTTTGCCACCATTTGCCACAAAGTTTACATATTGTACAAGATGTTTGCTGATTAATATACAAATTGATACAAAATCAAGCAAGAAAAGATGGACACTTGCACACAGACACATGCCAGCTGATCCTTTAGAGAGCTCAGAACCATTCTGCCAACTTTGGGAATCTCCGTAAAAGTGAGACCACAGCATTGATGCCAACCTGCACATCAACAGTCCACAACTTTCATCTGTTTAAGAATAGACATGAGAAAGATGAAAAGAATTGAGTTTAGGCATTGATCTCCACCAGTGCAGCATCACCCGGCTTTAATGCAGGCTCCACACTGTCACGTCCATATCTGACTCACATGCATGACCAACAATCACCATTACAAGCTGACCTTGCCATAATGCCACATCTGATGTAATGGTAATTTTTTAGCAGAATTAAAAGTAGAAGTTATGTAAGGCCTCATCTTTTGAGGCGCTTTTCATAAATCAGGGTCAAAATGGAAATGTAAATTGTAGGTCATGTTCAGAGTGAATTCTGGCAACTGAGCATTGTATGTCTGAATCATCCGGGTACTGTTTACAAGCTATAAAGCTGACTTTATAGGACTCTTTTCTTTTTGGGGGGTGAGCAAGGGGGAAAGATCCATTTCCAAGAGAGCCTCAGACTTCAGGGCCAAGAAGCCACATTCTACGTTGATAAAATATCAGTTTTTATGGTTCTTGTTTTGTGACGCCACAGTTTTTTTGTACTATTTAAAAACCACTGTTAGTTGAGCAGACAACTTTGGCACAAATACATGGCTATGAAAGGTTGTGTTGCCAGCTAGGCAGCTAACATCACAGAAAACCTGAACAGCTGAGCAGCTATGTTTGGACAAAGTTTATCCCCCTTTTAACAGGCAGTTAATGGTTTGCATCTATGATGGCTAATGCAGCTACGAAGTGACCCAATCCTCTTCTCCTCTAGTTACAAAATGGACCTATCAGCCATTTATTACTACCATCCTTCTGGTAGAGCTTATGTCACTGGCATTTCTTCACAACTAACCTTAACCAAGTGGTTCTAGCCTTTTCAATAATGTGAGGTGTCATACATAGTAGAACCACCATATAAGAAAGATCTAATGATAATGTATGAGAAAAAGAATCATGTATGGGAATCAGCATTTAAGAATGAACTTAAACTTGAATAACTTAATCTACAGATCAGTCATCTTCAAAAGAAAGCTTACATAATCACTGGCTTTCCATTTGTAACTCTAAGGCGATAAAAACTGCATCCTTTACTGAAAGGGAATGGTTTTCCTCTCCACTCTGAATAGCAGAAGCACGTCAAAATTAACACATCATGCCTGTGTCAAAGATGAGCTAACTGATTGTTGTAAATAGGGAAAAAGGGAAAAGCTCTCAAAAGAATGTGCTTTGGATGTCTTGCTTGCAAATTGAGATAAATGTATAGAAACCGCTGCCTTGAAATTCTAGTAAACACTTGCACATTTCTTCAGAACCTTTTCTAAACATATAAAGAAAGGAGAACATTTCAAAAAAAAAAAAAAGTGATGTTTGAGTGCCCCACTTGAAAATTGGAACATAGTATTAGAAATTCAAATTGTGATTGATGCTTGAACACGAAATATAGTGCTTGAGATTATATGATTTCGGTTGTTTGAGTTTACTTGAGAAGGTGGAATAATAAATATCAGTTTAAAAGTCTGTGTAAATAGCCACAACTTTAGAACAAATTGCTCTGCAAAAGACAAAATTACTAGATATATGCCATGTATTATGTATCCCATAGTAGGATTGAATTACATCCATGGACATTGAAGATGGTCAACAGCAGTATTGGCCATTGACTATGGGTCACTGCAATTAGATGTGACATGCCCTAATCAAGGCTGTGGTGGTTAAGCAGTCTTACAAAATGATTCAAGGGCTTAATTGTGCCACATCTTATGTTCACCACTCCGACTCTAGGCCAATTAGCTATCTCAAGATGGTGCAGGTTGGTGGTATGGGACATTAATCCTTGTGACAGGAGCATAGCAAATTATGCTGCTGGTCCTAAGTTTGAAAGAGAACCCATATTGGCTCTGTGGCTGGGAGGTAAGATAGATGTCCATCCCTCTATGTCCCTCTCTTGTGCTTGTATGGCTTGCATCATGTGAAAGTACCCAAGTTGGATCTATGTCGGCATTTCAATAATGGGACATTAATGACAAATATCAAGCAGATTACCTTAGTAGTAAGATGAATAAGCCGTGCACATTGCATGTTTCGACAAACTCCTAGAAAGCAAGTACTAAGCCTAGGAAGATAATCTCCCAATGGTGTGCGACTAATCTTTCCCAAAAAAACTTAAACAAGAAAGTACAAGAAGCCTATAGAGGCTACTGCAGCCCAAGAAGTCCAAGTGCCTCCTAAAGGATAGAATGAGAAGGCTCTATTTAGAGGAGCCAAAGAGTCAATAACCATCTACGAAGCCAAAGAATCCCACTAGCATGACATGGATGTCCCAATAGAAGCATGCCATACTCACCATGCCTCTACCACCATTGCCTACCCATCAAGCTCATTCACTTGCACCATCTCTTTTTTTTCGTAATTCCACCATGTGTGTGTGTGTGTGTGTGTGCGTGCAATGTGCTACTTTGCTCTGACCACCTCTAGATATGCTACCACAGGAGATAAGTCACCATACCTTCCACTTTATGTAGACATTATGAAGATGAAGTTCTCTACCATGGGGGACATGGAAGCCACACAAACGCCCACATCTCAATTACCTGCCTATCTCTGCCTCATGGAGAATCATCCATCTGTGATAATGGGTCCTAGCCTCATCACCTCTTTCCCGTGCATTCGCATCCTCCCCCTCGCCGTCTTCCCTTCCATCTTCATCAGAAACCATGAGATCACCTCCTGGCTCCCCTCGAGGCGCACTTCTGCTGCATGGTTGTTCATGGCCTTGTCGTGGGTAGCTGTGTCCCCGCTCTCCCATCCTGCTCCACTTCACCCTCACCGTCTTAGCCGGCAGCACCGTTGCCTTCGTTGGCCCCAGTGGCAGTGGCAAGTCCACCATTTTCTCTCTTCTGCAGAGGTTATACGATCCCAATGAAGGGGAAATATATCTAGATGATATCAATATCCAACTTCTCCAACTGCTGAGCAAATCCTATCTAGGGAGAATATCTATTAACTCGATCAAGTCGAGTTGCCAATGAACAAGTCCTTTCAAACAAACTATATGACTCTGCATGCCCGATGAATGCATTTCTCACGGTCCATATATGCCAACAACCCCAGAATCGTAAGAAAGGAAAGAGCACTTTCATATCAACCTGCATGCGGTCCACAAACTTGGGATGCCCAAAGACCCAGTCCTTTGGAAGCATCGATAGCCCAACCACTCAGAACCAAATGGCTGATAGTACTGACCAAACCTTCCGTTCCACTAGGCAAGGAACCAATGGTGGGGGGTTTCAACCTACATCTGACAAAAGAAGCAGTAACCATTGGAAATCCTTCACTTGGAGTCCACCACGCTTGGCCTTTTTGGATAATTTTGGGACATGGAAAATTCCATGACTTTTCAAATGTAACATTTTGGTCTCATAGGCCAATTTGACCTTTTGTAGACGTTAATATAACTTTCTTTCTTTCTCTCTCTCTCTTTCCGTAAAAGGTGATTGTATTAATTATTTAAAAAATGTAAGATTACATGATTACAAGATAAGGATGGCTCTAGGCCATCGTGCATAAAATCTGACACATCACAGCCGAAGTACAAAGGAAGCACAGTGACTAGAGGGGGGCAGAAGAAATGGCAGTGTGCCAAGTGAGCAAATCCTCTCTAGGGAGAATATCTGTTAACTCAATCAAGTCGAGCTGCCAATGAAGAAGTCCTTTCAAGCTGACTATAGGACTCTGCACTCCTGATGAAGCATCAAAGATGAATGCATTCCTCATGTAAAAAGTCCTGAAACATCATTAGGAAAACAAGAGCATAATTTATCTCATAGAGGCACAGTACACATTCAGCTGAGACACGAAATACTCCAGCAAAAGAAACATGCTTTATTCAAAAAATTTGTATTGGACAAAAAGTTTTATCACCAAGAAAGAAGAGCATGACTGATCTCACAGAGGGGAGTATACATCAAGCCAAGATGGGAAAAACTTGACCAAAAGAATGCAAAAAAGAAATGCACACTCGTGTGTGACTGAGAGACAGGCCTACTGGAAATTCAGGCAGACACTGAGCGCGCGCTCACATGCACATGCACGCATGCTAAACTGTTTTCAGGTTTGTCAAAGCCTAACATCTTCTACCTAGAAGAATACATGACAATCACCTTAAGTATCTTCATCTCAGTTTTGTTATTTCACAACAATTACACTATTATTATTGGAAAACTAACCTATCACATCCCACTATTGGTCAAATATACATAACTCCTCATATTTTGCACCAATTAGAGCAGGGGGTAAATACAGCCAACCAAGCAACATTGGAATACATGCAGCTAAATCTGGATCAAGCTATGCATATTCGCCTACAACCTTTTTAGATTAGGCAAAACTTTAATCAAGTAACGTTATGAATAGAATCACCCAAGTTTTTCCTCAAGTGGGGAGTTGATAAGAAGCAATGTGAGATGAACTATTACTGTTGGTTCAAATGGTGATTTAAGAAAATATGTTCTCATCCTAACTCTAAAATAAGCTGGCTTGCAGAAGCAAAACTCACACACAAAAAACCAAGACATGATCAGGTGCAGAGGCAGTTGAGAAAATGCATGGACAAAATTTTAAAGACCCATATTCTAATGTATCCAAAAGCAGAAGACAAGACTCAATAGCATTTTAGCATGTAACCACCTAGGTTCAGAGAAAACAGATCTCTCTCACCAAGATGCCATGTCAATCCAACACACAACTGATCATCTGTGCTGATGTCATCTATGACAAACTGCAAGTCTGAACCTATAATGTCTGTGAACTTCTTGAAAAAGTCAAGAATATCCTGTGATGTTAAAAGGCCAGGTGTCAGTGATAAGATACATTATTAGGGGACAAAAAATCACAAAACAAAACTGTACTGAAGAAAATGAGCAGCATGCAACTGTGAAAGAGAGCAATGTCCATAAAGACCACATGCAACGATCTCTAGTGAGACGAACAATAAATTAATGCTATGATGGTTGCACACCTCAAATGATATGGCAAGTTCTCTGAGTTGCAGCCCTTGAGAAGCCTCACCATTGCTAAAAGTAATGAGATTCAATTGAGCAGAAAGCTCTGATGAATTCTATTAGGGCGAGAAAAGCATGTTAACCATATCCCGAGCTACAGCCAAATACAGAAAGATAGGGGCTCACACTGAAGGCTCTAGCATAATAAGACAAGTTCATCCTTTGGTTGGGAAGAAGTGACTGAAGAGGCTGCGAGAACAACGTACCAGCTTGAAAATGCTTTGCTTTTAAATTAGAGACAAATCAAGCACAAAGGCAAAATATTATATAATAGGTCTCATAATATTTTGCAATATCTGCCATAATATTATACAATAGCTGCCCCTTTAGAAAACCTTGCCAACTTCCTTTAGCATGGGAACTAGATCTATATATGTTGAAGGATAAGGTAGACAAGTGAATGGATGGGTTGACACTAGGAAGTGGCCACATGCCATGTAGTTCATGTAATCATTAGCCTAGGCCCTATAAAAAGAGGCACTTTCTACCAAAAAGGTTTTCTGGCTTGCATACATTTTGATCATTAGTGGCTCTCATTCTCACCCTCATAATCTCAGGTATTTAGACCTAGGTATAGGTCCTCCATAGAAACTGCACACTAAGTTAGGCAGAATCGCTCCTCAACCACTCTCCAGGGTTAAGCTACCTCATATTTCAGGCTAAAATTACTCCCATATTATGGGCCAGTTTCTTAAGCTCTCATAGAACTCCATGCCAAAATTCTAGATAAACTATTAAAAAGAGGAGATTGAAGAATTTGGGTATGACAATTTGCTCAAAAGTTCTAGCCACACTTTCCATCCCAAACCATACTAAATTTATGTGCCGTCCTTACTTTCTTCGCCAACTTCCAATCTTTTTGCCCTTGCTATCAGCCTACCTACATCGAATGCCCTGCTGCCAGCCATCATTGTCCTCATCTAGCATGCCAAAGCTTGGAGTGACTGCTAAGCTTTGTAGTCCACACTACATTCCTTGGCCACAGAGTCCACTGCTGCCCTAGGACTTGCTGTGTTTGTCAATGTTTTGCTGTCATCACTACTCCAAGACCTTTTGCATCCGGTATTAGAAAGGAGGTTGGTGGTTTGCTGCATCCAGTATTAGGTAAGCGATAGTACCTGTTGAACAGCCCTCCACAAGGAGACAATGGGCGTTGGACAGCTCTTCACTCCCTGAGTACTCATTGTACCATATACCCTCGCATTCTAATGCTCCTCGACACCACCCACATACACATGCTCATATGTTGGGCCGCCAATTGGACACATGAAGATGAAGGACGTGATCAAGGGAGTGTGCATAAGAAGGATCACAAAAGTGCACGAGAAGAATTGCACAGTACGAGACATGTGTGAGAGGTAAGATGAGTGCACAATCACTTGCAGAATGTGGCAGCAGGATGTGCCTTGTGGATTGTGAGCAGCAAGTCCACACTTTTCCATTGCAAGGCTGGAGATTACATTTTTCCCAAAAGCACAGCTCTTTATATTAATGATGTAGGACTTTTATCACATTAGGCTCATTTAATTAATGAAGTGACAATCAACAAAAACAACAGCTGTTTTAAAAACCAACAAACAAAAGTGTGTCTGTCTCTCAATTCATGTCGGCTGCATGAAATCCAAAGGCAAATAAAGGATGGGCTGTTGACAACCTATGGACATGATTGTGGAGATCATTGCGGTTGTGCTCAACTGTCACTTCTTCTTCTTCTTCTTCTGTCGTGCAGAGCTGCAAGGAGCAGCGAGGAAGTCTACCTATGTCCTTGAGTGCATGCGAGATCAAGGCGAGCTAGAGTGTTTGTGGCTTGATCAAGGTGGAGATTGTTCAAGAGGCAAATCAAGACAAAGTGAATAGCTTTCCTAGATAGGACCATTAGGTGACTTTGTAACCAGCCTTCCTCCTCGGATAGGGTGGTAAATAACTTGATTAGCTTTCCTAGATAGGACCATTAGGTGACTTTGTAACCAGCCTTCCTCCTCGGATAGGGTGGTAAATAACTTGATTAAGCACTATTTACAGCAATTAACAAATTCACAAAATTGAAGAGTATACTTTACCATATAATCTTGGACATTGGACACGTTGTTGGCCCCAAAACTCGCACCCCTTTCGGTATTTATTTAACTTAATTGAAGAAGAAGAACATGTACAATGGGATTCTCCCAATCCCTTTCGGTATTCCAACTCCCTTTGCTGTTCAATATGACTAGCAAGTCTTTAATTTGATTTGCCCCTTGATTCAGGCAATCAATTGGCCTTCACCCCCTTTAATGGAGATGGAAAATGCCCCAAATTCAATTATTTGCTGGTCCCTCCACTTGAATAGGCTGAAAAAAGCTTCAGCCCTGTTGAATCAAGTCTTGGAGCTTCCAATTTTTGGCACGCTTTCCGAGGCTACTGCTAAACCCTAATTTCTGCTACAAATTAGGGTTTACGACGGAGATATCTAAAATTTCTCAGCCTCTAGTGATCTCAATGCTGCAATCTTTGGAGCAAGGTTGTAGAAAGGCTGGACATGAGAGAGAATGCTAAGGAGAGAGAAAATTCAAACTTTCTTCGCGAAGAACTAAAGAAAATCTGTCATTTATTACTGCTGCCTTGTCTCAACAGCTTGTAGATGCAAAGGACTGAAGAAAATCAGTCATTTATTGCTGTTACCATGTCTCAACAGCTTGTAGATGTTGTCACCTGTTGTTGATTGGTCTTCTCCTCCTGGTTGCCTCAGAAGGTCCTCCAATGGTTCCAAATCAAACCAACAGCATCTCCTCTCTCTCTCTTGCAAGCTAAATACACTAAAAATGCCTCTCTCCAGCCTCTAAAAACTTTTTTCAGTCTTGCATGGGCATTTTTGACAAGTGACAGCCTTCCTAAATGGTTTTTCCAGCATTATCCATAACCGAATATTAATTTTCAGTCTATAAAACTTAAAATTTATCTAATAATTATTTCGGTGCCCTAAAAAATAATCTGACTGGTCAATAATTAAACTGGCTAGGCAACTTACATTCTCGAGTGTCTCCGCGCCATCTTTGACCATCAAATTGGTGTTAGGTATCATTAATGTAACGTGCCCGCCTATCGACTGTCCAGGCACGTTTTTAGCGGTCCATCGAGAGATGAATCTAAGCGTCGCCACCCGGCACTCCCATGGAATGTTACGGGGTTTGTCTCCTAGGGTTTCTCGAGTCCGCCTTGCAACGGAACGTTCATGGCCGAACCCACTGGGATCGACCTGAAATCTAAGTTCCTAGTGGTCAAGGTCTCCTAACAGCATTCTAGCGTCAGGTCCTAGACATTCTACTTTTCGCAAAGATACTCAAACCGAAGCAATCCCATGCCGCACTTAGTTCAAAGAGAATGTGAAACGAGAGAGATGCGCCGCTCAACCTCTCTACCCGTAGGGCATAGTCCCATTCCAATCCCCTAAAACAGCATGAATCAGAATTCTAACCTGACAATTCCTAAAGGTTAGACGTCGGTAAAGCCTTGTGAAAAGCCTCCCAGTTCTCTGGAACCACCTTGCCGTAGGACAAACCTGTGGAGGGCTCCGTCCACCCGCTTTCCTTAATAGGCGTTTTTTAGTTATCTAATTAAGTCCTATTACATTTATGCGTGACATTTAAAATCAACTTCCTTAATTAAGCCTTTTGGAAAACAGGGTTCATTCGCGTAACTTGTAGCACTGACACAAAAACAAAGCAAGCAGTTCTTTTGACAAACAAATTCAAAAAAATTCCTTAACTTATCTTCAAGTTAATCTTTGTCTCCAGTCCATATACAGAAGTAACTGGTCCAAATCACATGGCACCACAAATTCCATCCTTTATCTAGAATAGGGTCTTCCAACACCACAGGCGTTGGGATCACAACAATCTCCAACTCCGTTCCAGACTAGGCAAGGGGTGTCCAAAGCTCCACCTGATCCACAAGCGGCCTAGAAGTGAGACACAAATTCTGTAGTTGGCATTTTCACCACTTGACCTTCAGTCCCTGAATCGAGCAATGCTCTCTCAGGTTGAAGCGCAGTGTAACCTTGGAGATGATCCACCCGCGCAAAATATCCCTTTCTTAATTAATTCAGTTAGGAATCAAGTACAATCAAGGCAATCAGCCCTAATATCATTTTCCAAGAAAACATTTCTTTACCCTCATAGCAACTTGTCATCACAGATTCCTGCCATGAATTTACCATCAATCATAAGTACTTTGAATAATCATCCAAACCATAAACCAACAAGCAGTTGAATGTAGAAGCATTTAGGACGTTGCTTGATCAACCAACAAAACCAATTGTATTTCCAAACAATAATAACATTTCCATTGCATATATGTTCTCCCCCTTGAGGTCAAAGAGTGATTCAATCCCTTTCTTTGGCTAAGCCATATCTTAAGGGTTCAAACACTATACACGACGTAAGTTCTATAGGTCACCTACATTGGTCGATAACCCAACCTTCTTTCCAACAAGTATAAAAGTAACGGTCTTTACTTTGTCTCGGGGTTCTCTAATCCTTGAGCTCTCCATTTGCCACTGAGGCTTGGAGTGGTTGTTTGTGTCTGATCTAACCCCGAATTGGCTGAATAAACACAGTGGCTATCGGACGGATCTCAAAGCTTCTTAGTTTTAATCCTTATGATCGTTATTTGCACTAATCACGCACATCATCAAGATCCCAACCCATTAAATATGAGTTATCGGTTCATGTTATTAATAAGAGCTTGGATAAAGATCTAGAGTTTCTAGAATGAATTTCCTTAGGCTAGATTGCTTATCATGCCATCCGTCAAGCATGCAAGCTACAACATACCTTCAGTCTGGTGGAAAAACATATCTATTGTTTACAAGAAAAGAGGAGTCGACAATACCTTGGAATCTTATATGCTATTTATGCTATACGAATTTGTCGCATAGCAACTAAATGCAATTTACTTCTCTTGATACTTGCGCTTTGCAAACTCCATCTTTCGAATACATGAGATAAAACTCATTCCTTTCGATAACCTATTCTCATGCGGCATAGTACAAGGCCTAACGTATCTCATGCGAGAATCAAAGTAAGCATCTATTAATTTGGAAATACATTACTTACGACCGATACCACAGTTGAAATGGTAGTGATGCCCTTGCCCGAAGCTTCATTGTTCGTTGAAGGATTGCCATCCGCGCACGACATTTTCTGCTTGGGGGCCATTCTCGATCTTCCTCGTTCCTAGGCGCAACTCGCACAAGACTTCAACACCTTTTACTCAATTAGTGGGGGCCAATTGGGGAGAGAATTAGGCTTACGGGTGGAGGATAATCTCATGGGAAAAGATATAGGTTTACGGGCAAAGGGGAAAAAAAGAACTTGTATGGACACCCTCTGAGGAGGAGAAGAGAAGGAGAATCTTCTTAGAAGGTTCGCTCCCTCTCTCTATCTCTCTCTCTCTCTTTCTCTCTCTCTCTCTCGACTGACATATATAGATCCATCCCACCAGAGGAGCACATATGCCAGATATGCCAATTAGAGCCAAAGATAGAGGAGCATTATATCTTCCACTGCCCAACGTATTATGAGGTCCGTGGTCGTTTCCACTATCTCTTTAGAGACGAATTTGGACCACTATCTAGAGTCATGGATTTTACCGATCAGCGATGCCTTGGCCTCTTTCTTCTTGAGATACGACGGCTTCGTGACATGCGCCTCAGGCATACAGATGCTCCAGGACACCAAGGCCCTTCATAGAGGCAGCTCACAAACTTCTTTGCAAAGGAGACTCAAAAGACTTCAATACAGTTACAGCCACAGTCCACACGAGAGCCTCTCTCACCGCCACAGTCCACACACAGGCAAGGAGTACTGATTGATCGAGCCATTCAATTTAGCCAATCCAAACATCCAAGGCCTCAACACAGACACCGACGACACCTTCATAGGCGGATAAAGGGGATTATTGCTCTAGCCCTCCATACCCACATGAGATTGTACCATTTGGATCTCATTGTTACTAGATAGAGCTCTATGCTTTATACATAGCCATAGTTAGTTTCTGTTCTTATTTTGCTTTGTGCTACATATTTTGCCCAAACAGTTTGTACCACCATACACATGATTGTAACTCATGGTCTCATAGGTCATTTTGGCCTTTTGTAGACGTTAAAATATCATTTCATTTCATCTCCTCTCTCTCTCTCTCTCTCTCTCTCTCTCTCTCTCTCTCTCTCTCTCTTCCCCTTTTACCGTGCCGTTTAGGCCTTCTTCTCTTTGTCGAGGGGGGGAGGGGGTTTAATAATGGAGGAGGGTATTATTGGGGAGCGTGATGGAGGCCCTCCCCTTGACCTGGGCAGCCACATTGGCTGCCACCATGCAATCTACTTGTAGGGGGGGGGGGGGGAAAGAGGTGGCACACGTGTGCCCCTTCTCCCCTTGACATCAATGTCAACACCTCCTTCATTGTCGTCGTGATCTCCTTCTTCCTCCACGTCATCTTCATTTTTCTCCTCACGTCGTCATCATCATTGACGTCTTCTTCTTTCACTTCATCTTCCACTTCTTCGACTTCTACCTTCACTTCATCGCCATCTAATTTATGAGCCCGGGACACGAGAAAATCACAAGATGTTAAAGGCAAAAGTTGCTATAAGTTATATCGCACAAGTACTTGGTGGTATTTGGTGCCAATTGTTGGCCTAGGTCATTCATTCAGCCATAAGTTTCAGTTGTTGTGACACTAGAGAAGTGGCGTTTAATGGTATCTAACGCCAATTTGATCGTCAAAGATGACACAGAGACACTTGAGAATGGAAGTTGCCGAGCCAATTTAATTTTTGGCTAGTCAGATTATTTTTCAGGGCACCAAAATAATTACTAGTTTAATTTTCGGTATTTAAAGACTGAAAATTAATATTTAATTATGGATAATGCTGGAAAAACCATTTTGGAAGGCTGCCACTTGTGAAAAATGCCCATGCAAGACTAAAAAACGTCTTTAGAGACTGGAGAGAGGCATTTTAGTATATTCAGCCTGCAAGAGGGAGGGAGGAGATACTGTTGGTTTGATTTGCAACCATTGGAGAACCTTCTGAGGCAGCCAGGGGCAGGAAAAGGCCAATCAAAAGCAGGTGACAGCATCTACAGGCTGTTGAGATAGGGCAACAACAGTAAATGACTGATTTTATTCAGTTCTTCGCAAAGAAAGTTTGAATTTTCTCTCTCCTCGATGTTCTCTCTCATCTCCCAGCCTCTCTACAACCTTGCTCCAAAGATTGCATCATTGAGATCACTAGAGTCTGAGAAATTTCAGATTTCTCTACTGTAAACTCTAATCTGCAATAGAAATTAGGGTTTAGCAACAACCTCAGGAAGTGTGTCAAATATTAGAAGCTCCAAGACTTGGATTTAACAAGGCTGAAGCTGTTTTTAGTCAAATTCAAGTGGAGGGACAAACAAATCAATCAATTTGGGGCATTTTCCATCTCCATCAAAGCGGGTGAAGGCCAATTGACTTCCCGAATTAAGGGACAAATCAAATTGAAGACTTGCTGGTCATTTTGGACAGCAAGGGAAGTTGGAATACCGAAAGGGGCGCCAGTTTTGGGACCAACAGGGTGTCCGTTGTCCAAGATAGTGAGTTAATTTACATTTCTCAATTTTGTAATAAATGTTATTGTTGTAACTAAGTTGTAATTAGGGAACCACCCATCCACGGAAGGAAGGCTGGTTTCAGTATTGACAGGTCCATCATTTCAAAAGAAGAGGAAGGACCAAAAGAAGAAGGAGAACAAATCAAAGGACAAAGAGAAGGATTTCACTTGTCACATCTGCGGTAGAACAAGTCATCGGAAGAAAATTTACCCCAACAAGGAGAAGAAGAAGTCTATAAAGAATTCAAAAGCAGTGTCTGCTCCCTCATCAACTACCTTCCTCCACTTAGAGGTAATTGAGGCACTGACCCCTAGGGCTTCTGATGCTGTGTTGACGGCCCCATACCCTCGTGAGTGGTTTGTTGACTGTAAACGCCCCGAACAACGTAGTATGCTTAACAATTATGAAATTCGCTTGTTTTCGAGATTTAATATAAAAGAGAATGAACACTTAAGTTGAAAATGAAAATTACTCACAAAATTACAGCCATGAAAATGTAAAAGTAATGGAGACAAGATTGAGGATTGAAGATGGGCATGTCAGAGTGCAGCGGTGCGGAAGCGTAGGACTGAGAGAGAGAGAACGCAGAGAGAGAAGAGAGAGAAAGAGACAGTGGACGATGAAGATCTGCTGTATAAAGAATGCTGAATACAAAGATATGCAGATATATACACGGGCGCAGTGCGCTGGACTGCGTGTCTCCACCTCGACGATGCAACCTGCTGTTCACCTCGAAGTCTGCTGCAGTCTGCACTGTCTGCTGTCTGAAATCTGCGAACAGAGACGGAATCTGCGCATGTCACCGGTCTGTAATCTGCGAGCAGAGAAGTGTTCCAGACTGCAAAAAGTGCCAGGTATAAATAGCTGAAAAACCGGGGGAAAATAGGGCGCCAGAAATGCCCAGTCGGCTGCAGTAAATGCAGCCGACTGCCTGCTGCAGGTCGGACTGCCACGTGGCAGTCCGACTGTGCAGTCCGACTGCACCAGGCCACCTGCCCTGCTGCCCCTGATCAGGCTATGACCTGATCTCTAACACCCCCTCTCAGAGCCTGGGCAGGGCAGAAGCCTGAGGGATCTGGAATGTCTCCGAAGTAGAGCCTGTGGAAGCGCCTTCGTAAACAAATCCGCAAGATTGTCCTCCGTCTTGCAGTACTCCACAATGATGGTCTCATCCAGAAGCTTTTCTCGGATGAAGTGGTACTGGATCTCTATGTGCTTCGTCCGGGCATGAAAAATAGGGTTTCTTGCCAAGGCAATGCAACTCTCATTGTCACATCGCAGCAATGTAGGACGAGTCTGGGGCACCCAAGCTCCTCCAATAATCTCCGAAGCCACACAGCCTCGCATGTGGTGGAAGACGCGGCCCGATACTCCGCCTCAGTAGACGAAAGGGCTACCGTGGGCTGCTTCTTGCTACTCCATGAAATAACACCTGCACCCAAAGTAAAACAGTAACCTGTAGTAGACCGCCTGTGGTCCATGTCACCGGCCCAATCCGAGTCGTTCCAACCTGCAAGTACAAGATCTGACCCATCTGTCCCTGCGGGGTAATGAATCCCTAAATCAGACGTCCCCCTCAGATACTGAAGTATCCTCTGAGCAGCCTATCAATGCACCGTCTTAGGTTCACTCATGAACCCTACCAAGAGCCCAACAGCAAAACATAGATCAACCCTGGTGTTGAGAAGCCAAATCAAGGACCCAATCAACTGTCGATAGCGGGACGCATCCGCCAAAGGAGAAGCTGAATGGGAAGTGGCCTTCCAATTCGGATCCATAGGAGTAGAGAGGACCCAACAATCCTCCATCCCAAAAGACACCAAGAGCTCCTGTACATAGCTCTGTTGAGAGATAAAGATCCCCCTCGGAGACTGATAAATCTCATGGCCCAAAAAGAAATGGAGTAGACCCAAGTCCGTCATCTCGAACGTCCGATGTAAAGCTAACTTCGTCTCCTGGACCTGCTGTGCATCATCACCTGTGACAATCAAATCATCAACATATAAGACAAACAGCACACAACCATCCTCGGAAGTGTGTACATACAGCTGCGGATCGGCCTTGGACCGCCGATATCCCAACTGAGTTTGAAGGAACGAATCAATCTTCTCGTTCCACGCATGCGGAGCATGCTTGAGGCCATACAAGGCCTTCTTCAACCTGTAGACTTTCCCATCTGAAGATCCTAAGCCAGGAGGCTGCTCAACATAGATCTCCTCCTTCAAATCACCATTGAGGAAGGCCGACTTCACATCCAACTGATAAACAGGCCATCTCCTATGGCCAGCCAAAGCAAGAACAGCTCTAATGGTCGCCATACGAGCTGTGGGGGCAAAAGTGTCATGACAGTCAATCCCTGGGCGCTGTGCAAAACCTTTAGCAACAAGGCGAGCCTTGTGCTTATCCAAAGTACCATCGCTAAGGTATTTGGTCTTGAAGACCCACTTGACTCCAATCACCTTCTTCTTCGGGGGGCGAGGCACGAGTGACCAAGTGCCATTCCTCTCAATAGCCTCCAACTCGGCTTCCATAGCTTTCTTCCATGGTGCGGACTGTAAAGCCTCCTTCACGGAGGTGGGCTCTCGATCCTGCATAACACGGGTCATCAAACAATAGTTGGAGCAAACAAGCTCCGTAGAATGTGCCTGGTGCCTCCGTGACTGCCGCGGACCATCCTGCGGTCCCCACTCCTCAGGAACCCCCTCGATCCCTGAATCACGGAGTGTGTCACGGGCCCAGCGAGGAGGAGGCCGAACCTCCCCTCGTCGTTCTCCATCAGCAGAAGACTCTGGAATATCCACTGGTCGTAACTCCTCAGAGGTGTCCGGTGGAATAGTAGACTCTGTGTCAGAAACAGAATCATAATCAAAAGGCACGGGCTCCAGTGGAACTGTAGAAGGAGCCCAACTCTCTCCTGGATCTCCAAGAACGGGATGCTCCTCACCCGTTGAAGTAGCCGGAACCTCCACAAACCGCACATCACGGCTAGTGTACACATCCCGCTTGACGGGATCATACAGTCGGTAGCCTTGGGACTGGGAGCTGTAGCCAACAAATACCTGTTTTCGAGAAGCCGCTTCAAATTTATCACGGTGAGCCTTGGGGATGTGAACATAGGCATCACACCCAAAGACCCGAAAGTAAGAAACATCTGGCTTCGTCCCAAAATAAGCCTCAAATGGGGTCATCCCTTCCACGGCCGAAGTAGGGGATCGATTAAGGATGTGGACTGCAGTAGCCACAGCCTCGGCCCACAGAACCTGAGGGGTCTGTCGGTGCTCCATCATGGTGCGCGCCATCTCGATCACACTGCGGTTCTTCCATTCAAGAATACCATTTTCTTGAGGAGTGTTGGTATTGGCAAACTCCTGGTGAATTCCTCTATCTGCACAAAACCGAGCAAACTCATTAGAAACAAATTCACCTCCCTTGTCTTCAACTTCCGGCCCGAGCGGTTCTCCTCAAAGAGAAGCCAATCCTTGAAGTGCGAGAAAGCTTCTGACTTTAGTGCCAAAAAGTAGGCCCATGTCATCCTGCTGTAGTCATCCACGATCAGCATGAAGTAAAGCTCCCACGCAAGGACTCATTCCTCATAGGGCCACATAGATCCGTAGATACTAGCTCCATCGGTGAAGTAGACCGCCGCGAAGCTGTGTGGGGAATGGCATCCCTATGCTGCTTCCCCCGTATGCAGGAGACACATGGCTGCTGGCTCACCACTATATCCGGCAACCCTCGAACAAGCTGTCCACGTGACGCCCTCCGAAGATAGTCATAGTTCAGGTGACCAAACCGAGCATGCCATAACTCTGACTGTGACTGAGAGGTAAGAAGAAGAGTAGAGAGGGCGGTGGAAGACTTCAGTTTGTAAATGCCGTTCTCCTTATATCCGGATGAGAGAACCTTCCTCGATCCACGATCAAGGACTCGCACCGTAGTACTGTCAAACTCCACCAAAAGGCCAAGGGTGCAAATCTTATGAACTGAAAGGAGATGGTACCCTAAGCCTGGTACATGCAAAACCTCTGAGGTATGGGTACCATCTCGTCCATCCGGAATAAGCTGCATCTTACCCCGACCGGCAATAGATACTGAAGAGCTGTCTCCAATGAGAATCTGCCCACGCGAGGGTCGCAACTGGGCAACACCATCTGAGGAAGGAGTCATGTGCCGTGAGGCACCACTATCAACAATCCACTCTCGAGCCTAGGGAGCCGTCATCGCAGCATCAGAAGCATTCGGTGAAGCGTCCTCAATGACAGCTAGATGAAGAAATGCAGCTGATGAGGGTGCAGCCACCGCTCCAGAATCCTTGGTGTCCTTCTTCTTGGTGTCCTTGTCAGGGCAATCCTTCTTCCAATGGCCAGTCTTTCCACAAATATGGCATGTGGAGTCATTGTCATTGTCCTTCTTGGACTTGTTATCCCCCTTCTTCTTCTTTTGGTCCTTCCCCTTCTTCTGAGAGGCTTGACCTATCAGCGCCTCCGACTTGGAAGCATTTTGTCCCTTTAAATGTTCCTCTTAGTCCAAGACCATAGGAACCAACTCTTCCCACCGAAGAGTAGACTCTCGCCCCGAAGCAATAAGGGCAGAGTAAAATGTACCGAATCGTGGCGGCAACTGGGACAATAGTGTGATCGCCATGTCTTCGGAGGAAATCGGCTTCCCCGCATTCTGAACATGCATCTGAAGCTGCCTTTGGTGCGCAGATCGGACGCAGATAGCTCACGTGGTGAATCCCGGAAGGTCCCCAAGAACAAAGTACTCTACTTTTTAGCACAAAAACCCATGTAAAAGCAAGCACGACATGAGACAAGAGACAAATTGGGTTCAATCTCCCCCATGCCTTGTGTGAGCGCTTCACAAAGCATGTATTTAATGTATATTTCCAATCTTCATGCTCAAAAATAGCCCAATTACAAAAATATGACAAGCTTTAGCTTTTGAGTTTGCTTTCTACCAAAAATAGGAAAATAAAGCTAATGGACGGTGCCCATAGAGTCTGGCACGCCCAATCTCAATGTCCAAATAGAAATAACATATCCAGGCGCATAAGCGCATACAAAATAATAATAAATAATCAATGTCTCTATAGACATAACAAAATATAGGCGTGGCGCCTATCAAAATATAGTCCAAAGGTCGAAAACCCGCTAGACTCCAATGCTTTCCTCCGCCACTGCTGCTATCTCTACACATCAACTGAAGCATTCACAATCGTTAGTAAAATAACACAATTAAACCGACAAAAGTGAATACCTAGCAGTCTTCAGCTACATAAATAAATCAACTGATTAGAAATAAATCCTAACCTTAATTTATTACGAGTGCGCACTCTAAACTCATAAACGTTTATTAATTTAATATGCATTTTGCGGAATCACCCGCTATGGAATCACCCATGTACACACTAAATTAATGAAACGCCCGAAAAGGACAGGCGTCCCCATCAACTTCTCGCACAAAGAATCCTCTTTGCGTATGAGCCCCGGTCATCTAAGTTTACGGAATCCACCGTAAAACCTCACGGAATCCACCGTGGAATATGCCTCCTGGCATCATACCCCCGGGGTGGGATAGCAATTGACCTCAATTGCTATTAGCTCAATGTGGAGCTAACAGAGTGGGGAAAGCATTTAAGTCTCTAGCGTGCATCCATTGAGCTTCCTCTACAGGATGGTTCTTAAATTTTACTAGATATCTAGAATACCTTCGGCCAGTTCTAGTGGTCATGTAGTCAGTGTCTATAATGGCTTCTGGTTCAAGTATTTCAGTCTCTTCTTCAAGTAAAGGTGGGTTTTCATAGACAGGGTGGATAGGTAATTGTCCTCTAAATGGTCTCAATAAACTAATATGAAATGTATTATGAATTTTCCAATGAGATGGCAATTCTAACTTGAATGCATTGTCATTAATCTTATGAATGATTCTAAATGGTCCGTAGAATCTAGGAGCTAATTTGACAACTGGATGTCTATCTACACTTTGCAGTCTACGCTTTTCTATTCTAAGCCAAACATAATCATCAACTTTGAAAGTCATGGCTTGTCTTTTCTTGTTGGCTTGTTTGGTATATGATTGTTGGGCTTTAGCAATCATATCCTTTACCTCATCAAAAATAGTGTTATGCATAACAACAATATCATCGGCACTTTGTATTCTATTAGACAAAGATGCAACAGGGGTAGATAATCTATATCCATAAATAACTTCAAAAGGTGCTTTCTTTGTAGATGTGTGCGGTGTATTATTGTAAGCAAACTGTAATAAATGCAAATGAGTATCCCATGTCTGATGTTTAGAGATAGTGTATGCACGTAAAAGATCTAGAATGGTGCTATTTGTGGCTTCTGTTTGTCCATTTGTTTCTGGATGAAATACAGATGAGAAATCAATCTTTGTGCCTAGATTTGCAAACAGTGTAATCCAAAAATTATTACAAAATCTAGAATCTCTATCTGAAATAATCACTTTCGGCAATCCATGGTTAGTAAAAACAATTTTCAAAAATAACTGTGCTGCTTGTGATGCTGTTAAAGTTTTCTTACATGCAATGAAATATGCTTGCTTACTAAATCTATCTACAATTGTCCAAATCATGTCATGATTAGATTTAGTATTTGGTAAACCAGTAATGAAATCCATAGATATATGTTCCCAAGGTTTAGATGGAATAGATAAAGGCATTAATAGTCGATACTGTTTACCATGATGTCTCTTTATTCTTTGACAAATCAAACATTCAGAGACAAAATTAGATACATCTGCATCCATATGCGGCCAATAAAAATCTTCAGTTAACATGCGTAATGTAGAAATGATACCTCTATGACCTTGATATGGGGGACAATGAATTTCATTCAAAACAAAAGATCGGAATGGAATAGTAACACACAGTCTCTTTTCAAAAAACATGAATCCATCATTATATGACAATGAATCAACAGGAATGAAATTATTTTGAACTAATTTTTGCCAATCAGAATGAAAAGTAATATCTTGGTGATATGTGTCTTTCATAGCAATTAAAGAATCAAAAGATATGATAGAAATATTATGAATTGCAGGTCTTCTACTCAATGCATCAGCAACTACATTTTCTTTTCCAGGTTGGTATTGAATGATAGGATGGAAACTTTGAATGAATGAAGCCCATTTGATATGGCGGTCAGAAATTTGGGGTTGGCTAAGTAGATGTCTAATGCTTTGCTGGTCGGTCTTTATCATGAATTCTGAACCCATTAAATAATGCTTCCATTGTTTTAATGCTTGGACAACTGCTAAGAGTTCCTTGTCATAAGTGGAATATTTGAGCTCAGAGGGTTTCAGCTTAGAACTAGAATATGCTATTGGATGGCCTATTCCTGATCCGCTAGCATCGGTCACAACTAAAAAGAATGGTCTATTAAAGTCAGGCAATTGTAGAACAGGGGCATTGGTCAATGCACGTTTGAGTAAGTCAAAGGATTTTTGTTGGTTTTCAGTCCATTGATAAACAATGCCTTTCTTAAGAAGTTTGGTCAATGGTAAAGCAAGTAATAAGAAATTACGTACAAACTTCCTATAGAAACTAGCAAGACCAAGGAATGAGCGTAATTCATGTACATTTTTAGGAACAGGCCAATGCAATATTGCATCAATTTTCTTAGGATCAACTTTTATTCCTTCTTTTGATACAATATGACCTAGATATTCTATTTCTGTCTTAAAGAATTCACTCTTGTCAGGATTTGCAAACAATTGATTTTCTTTCAGTAATTGAAAAACTATTGATAAATGCTCATAATGCTCTTTTTCACTTTGACTGAACACTAAAATATCATCAAAGAAAACAATCACACAATATTAATATTTTAGAAAAATACGGTTCATCATTCTACTGAAAGTAGCAGGTGCATTAGTTAATCCGAATGGCATGACTAGAAATTCGTAATGGCCAAACTGTATCCTGAATGCAGTTTTAAATATGTCGGATCTATCTAACCTCACCTGATGATATCCAGACTTAAGGTCAATTTTACTAAATATAGAAGATCCTTGCAGTTTGTCCATAAGGTCATCAACTCTAGGTATAGGATACCTATTCTTTACAGTGATCTTGTTTAATGCTCGGTAGTCAATACACATCCGATAAGTATTATTCTTTTTCTTGACTAAGAGCACAGGTGCACCGAATGGAGAACTGCTAGGTCGAATTAAACCTCTATTGAGTAATTCTTCAACTTGAGTCTGGATTTATTTTTGCTCTATTTGATTGTGCCTATATGGGGCTTTGCAAGGTGGTTGTGTGCCAGGTATTAGGTCAATCTTATGGTCTTCTGGACGTGATGGAGGTAAACCTGGTGGTAGGTCTTCTGCAAAACAGTCCTTAAAATATACAAGAAATTCCTTATGCTGAGGGTGCATATGAGTTTCTTTTGCGTGCAATTCATTCACCCAAATGAGATATGATTTAGTGTTCTTGCGTAGTGCACGTTTTGCTTGTGTATGCGAAAGCAGTGGAAACATATGAGATGCATGCATACCAAATAATGTAATAGATTTTCCTTGAAAATTTATATTCATTGTGTGCGTAGAATAATCTATATTTGGATTGTGCTGGTGTCTCCATGGCATTCCTAGAATAATGTCGCTAGACTGTAATGGGACAACTAAGAAATTTCTTCTTTCAATATATGGACCAATTTGAATTTCTAAATCTTGAACTTCTTGTGTGCCATTGTATCTAGTGCCTAAAAATGCAGCTTTTATACGATAATGCGTAGGTACAGTATGCAATTTCAATTCCTTTACCAATTTTGCTGAAATAAAGTCATGGGTACTACCGTCATCATGCAATATAGTTCTTTCTTTTCCATGCACCATACATTTCATAGTCAACAATGAATGTAAAGTAGGCATACCTGGTAAAGTGTCGGAAGTAGTAGTAGGATCATCTTCTTTTTCAGTGAAATCCGGCATATCCTCATGCTCGTCTTCGTCCATAGCTCCAAGGTAGTTGATATGTGCTGATGGCTTCTTTGAATGACAATTTGCTGCGAGATGCCCTGGCTGGTGGCACTTGTAGCATACGATGAGCTTGGCTTTGGTCACATTATTTGCAATGGCTGGGAGTCTGGGTATATTTGGATTTGCTTGTGGAATAGGCTTAGAATTTGGATTGACAGTAGATGGTAATGCAGGTGGTTTAGGCCAATTTTTGCGGAAAGATGGTGATGAGAAACGACCTGGATTAAACCTTCTGAAATTGGAATTGAATTGTTTAGATCCATAATTACCGTTTGCTTGGAATGGCTGTGGTCGTCGATCTCTTCCACGTAACTTATCTTCAGTGTCGTGAGCTAAGGAAATGGCGTCTTCAAGGGTAGCAGGCTTGAACATATTCACCTCAGCGTAGTAATGTCCAAGAAGTCCAGACATGTACTTCCGCTTATGTGTCGTCTCTGGTACGTCTTCAAGCATGCGTAACTGTAGAAGTGCATTCCAAAAACGCTCTGTGTACTGTGGAATAGGCTCACGATCGCGCTGTTGAAGTAAATCCCATTGCTTGATAGCCTTCTCATGAAATTGCGGTGGAAGGAAATTTTGCATGAACTTCTTCTTGAAATCTTCCCATGTAGCAGGACATTCTATGCTCTTGCGGACTACAGTCCACCAAAGTGATGCTCTGTCTATCAGATGATTAGTAACACACTTGATTTTATCTTTCTCGGGATAAGTTTCCTCATGGAAATAGTCATCAAACTGGCTAATGAATGATAAAACAGTCTTTCCTTCTCTTATGCCATTGAAAGTGCGAAACTTGAAACTTTGTTTACTTATCTTGGATTCCTTGCGAATGGTTTGTGCTTCAAGAGTGGCGTTGATGGTACGGCGAATCAAATCTTCAGCTTGAGGTTCTTCTTTATCAGTGGACGCTCCTTGTAGCTTTGTCAATTGCGCTTGCAAGGCTTGCCTAGCTCTTCGCTCTTCTTCCAATTGCAGCATGACAAGATCCAGCTTTTGTTCCATGGTAGGCTCGGGTAGGTCGTCTTCAGCCATAGGATCATCTATATGTGGGGTAGTCATCCTGTAAAACTCAACAAACCTTTCTCACTCAAAATCAGTTAGCGGGATGAGCGTAGCTCAAATTTGGGGTTACAAGGCTATGTATTTTTGGGTATTTTCTTCTTCAATTTTCAGAAATTCTGCAATATTTCTGTCTCCGTTTGCTGAAAGTACTTCAACGAACTTGTAGATAGGTAAAACAGCTTGCTGCGAACAACTTTCCAGTTCAGAGTTTTTGCATACGAACAAGTCTTCTATGAGTTTTAAGCACTAGTCAGTTCTGATTTAGTCTGACTTGCAGAGTTGCAGACTTAGCAGACTTGCAGAGTTGTTGACTTGCTGGACTTAGGCCGACTTGTAGAACTTGCAGTACTTGATTCCAAGTGACTTACTGAACTTGACTTCTGGAGTGCGAGACCCGGAGTTTACAGACTTGTTTACCTTAACTGACTTGCAGAGTTTGGAGTGACTTAAGCTTAATGAATTAAGCTTAAGCTTAATAAGCTTAATAGCTTAAGCTTATTAAGGAGGAAGTAACGACTGAAAACGGCGTGATCCGTGGAGGACGAGAGGAGGTGTTTGATGACGTCGCGGATTTCTCGGACGTCCTCAGATACCTCGTGGAGGAGTTTTGTGGAGTTTCCCCAATTTCTTAAGCTTTTAAACTTCAAGACTAAGCTTTTTGAAGCAAAAGTTATGGCTTCTTACTGTATTATCCACGATTTTAGTGAAGAAGATGATTGCGTGGTCCTCCGCCGACAGAGCCTGGTCCTTCGCGATCTGACAGTGGAAACAGGGGTTCTTGATCGCCAGAAGTCTGCCTGTATCGACGGTTCGCGACGAGATTGACTGTAGAGGCCGTTTGTTCCTGGAGCTCCGCCTTCGCCCGAGATTGGTAGCGATTGGAAGCTCTTGATCTCTGCTCTGCTCTGATACCACTGGAGCGCAGATCGGACGCAGATAGCTCACGTGGTGAATCCCGGAAGGTCCCCAAGAACAAAGTACTCTACTTTTTAGCACAAAAACCCATGTAAAAGCAAGCACGACATGAGACAAGAGACAAATTGGATTCAATCTCCCCCATGCCTTGTGTGAGCGCTTCACAAAGCATGTATTTAATGTATATTTCCAATCTTCATGCTCAAAAATAGCCCAATTACAAAAATATGACAAGCTTTTAGCTTTTGAGTTTGCTTTCTACCAAAAATAGGAAAATAAAGCTAATGGACGGTGCCCATAGAGTCTGGCACGCCCAATCTCAATGTCCAAATAGAAATAACATATCCAGGCGCATAAGCGCATACAAAATAATAATAAATAATCAATGTCTCTATAGACATAACAAAATATAGGCGTGGCGCCTATCAAAATATAGTCCAAAGGTCGAAAACCCGCTAGACTCCAATGCTTTCCTCCGCCACTGTTGCTATCTCTACACATCAACTGAAGCATTCACAATCGTTAGTAAAATAACACAATTAAACCGACAAAAGTGAATACCTAGCAGTCTTCAGCTACATAAATAAATCAACTGATTAGAAATAAATCCTAACCTTAATTTATTACGAGTGCGCACTCTAAACTCATAAACGTTTATTAATTTAATATGCATTTTGCGGAATCACCCGCTATGGAATCACCCATGTACACACTAAATTAATGAAACGCCCGAAAAGGACAGGCGTCCCCATCAACTTCTCGCACAAAGAATCCTCTTTGCGTATGAGCCCCGGTCATCTAAGTTTACGGAATCCACCGTAAAACCTCACGGAATCCACCGTGGAATATGCCTCCTGGCATCAGCCTTAGCTTGTTAATGTGCTCCCGTAGCGAAGAAGACTTATTTACGGACAAGGTCCGCATTTGTACCTCCAAAGAAACCCGCTTCATAAGGGTCATCCGATTGTACATCTGATCAAGCACCAGCCATATCGCCCGAGCCACCGTCAAGTGCTCGATGTGAGCGATCACGGCTGTAGTGCATGATAGAAAGAGAAAGGATCGAATCCTAGCATTCAGTTTGTCCCAATGAGATTGGGCCTTGGCCAACTCCGCACGAGCATCGGAAGAGAGTTTGGACTCATCTCTTACCGAGGGCCGGTCAATCTCCTCCTGTACCAGCTCCGCCAAATCATAGGACTCAAGGATGGCCAACATCATGATGCGCCAAATGCGGTAGTTGGCGCCGTCGAGCTTCTGATCTGTAGGAAGAGCCGGTAAGACAGGCACCTTCCGGTCCATAATCGCCTGGAACTCTCAAGTCAATCTCTATAGACATCTTCACCTGCAATGCCTTCACAAACGCAAAAGCAACCCCCTCTGACTGGAAAAACTCAGCCTGCTAAGGCTCTTTCGCGTCCTGAACCTTCTTCACCCGCCGGAGGCGATGAAAAAGCAAAACCTGCACTTGTAGGCTGAAAACTCAAACTTCCTCCGCGTCAAACAGCAGTAAACAGCAGCAAATCCACCACTTGTACGTCTTTCCTGTGCGCCCACACTCGTTTCAGCCTTGTTCCAAGGCGCAGCCCTCCTGTCTGCCCTTAAACACAAAAAACGCAAATTTGTGTCGCGATGGAAACTCCTCTTCAGGTTGATTCTGCGCTCAGTCAGCCCTCAAACACTGCTCTGATACCATGTCAGAGTGCAGCGGTGCGGAAGCGTAGGACTGAGAGAGAGAGAACGCAGAGAGAGAAAAGAGAGAAAGAGACTGGACGATGAAGATCTGCTGTATAAAGAATGCTGAATACAAAGATATGCAGATATATACACGGGCGCAGTGCGCTGGACTGCGTGTCTCCACCTCGACGATGCAACCTGCTGTTCACCTCGAAGTCCGCTGCAGTCTGCACTGTCTGCTGTCTGAAATCTGCGAACAGAGACGGAATCTGCGCGTGTCACCGGTCTGTAATCTGCGAGCAGAGAAGTGTTCCAGACTGCTGAAAGTGCCAGGTATAAATAGCTGAAAAACCGGGGGAAAATAGGGCGCCAGAAATGCCCAGCCGGCTGCAGTAAATGCAGCCGACTGCCTGCTGCAGGTCGGACTGCCACGTGGCAGTCCGACTGCACCAGGCCACCTGCCCTGCTGCCCCTGATCAGGCTATGACCTGATCTCTAGCAGGGCAACCCCCCCCCCCGAAGGAATGTATTTCTGCTCAACCCAAGTCCCTTAGGGAAGAGCTCAGTTACAATCAACCTGAGAGTGAGGAGAAGTAATTCTCACTCTCACAAGATCATGCAAAGATGTACAAACACACATGCATTATCTATTATGCAATGATAAGAACTGATTTCTTTACAGTACGAGAGAAAAAATAGGGGAAATCAGCCTTTCTCCATCGTTGATCAGCAGTACATGGATAGGGCTTGCTTCTTGTTGCTAAAATGGAAGAAAGAGCTCGAGAAGGAGGTGCTGTAATGAATTTACAGGCTTGTTGTCCTGTAGAACAGCAGTGATAGAAGAGGGAATATTGAGGAATTTGATAATGGAGAAGTGGGGGATGATGATGAGGATGGATGGGGCCAGTTTCTGGCTATCTGTGGGTGCTGTACATGAGTTTACAGCAAAGAAAAATGATGCTGAATGAAGAAAAACGAGCTCTTATTTATAGGAGAGGGAAGAGCTAGTACAAAAGGGGAAAGTGGAGTAGCACAAGACAAGTGTCCAGCCACATGTCATGAGATGTGACAAGTGGTGGGACACTTGGAAACTTGTGTGACAAGTGTCTTGACACTTGTCTCTTCTCTATGGCCTTCCTTTTTGGGCTGAATACTGTCAAGAATAGAAACAACCAAATTTAGTAAGCACAGTCAGAGTACAGAATTTACTATTTTTAGAATCACATCCCTATTTTTTAGGACTAGCATTTTTAGGCTAATTCGAGGCTCCTAAAATTTAGGGACCCCCCAATATGGGTGTCATATGAAAGCTTTTTCCGTGTACATCGCAAAAACGGTATCAGAATCTTCATGTGACTTTCCTATACAAAGAAATGTGCATTTCAAGCTTTCAACCCACACATGCACATTGTACAAGCATTTCATGATCATGCCATCTTGTTGATTATAACTGTCTGTTCTGGTGGATCTAGCCTACACTTCAAGGCATCAATCCTTTCTGTGTGCGAGTCTAACCCTGATATGCATCAGTTCTGATCACAGGCGCCCAATCAGGCCATATAGGTGGAAGTGTGAACTATCTTTTCTCTAACCCACCGCGTGGGTCCACCATAACCTGTGACCACTCATCAGTGGCCAGCTCCAATGCACTTTTCTTTATATCTAATTAGTGCAAAGGAAACAAATTTAATAAATCGTTATATAGACAAATTAATGAAAAAGGATACAAATTCTGTTTCTATAGAATTGTGACATTGACAGTGGTGCCTCTCAGCACATGACTCCTTCTGCAACAAGAGTTGCTCATTTGCAACCTTTGCATGGGTAAATTCTCATTGGAGATAGCTCTTCTATTCCTATTTAGGGGAGGGGTAGCACATAGCTTATATTCCAAATGGGCAAGGTAGTGCCCATACTTCAAAGATGCTTTATGTGTCAAGCTTGGATTACCAGTTACTTTTGCTACACAAGATTTGTGCTCTCGGTCTCTTGGTTGAGTTTCACGAGGATTCCTTTCAGATTCTTGATCATGGATCGCAACAAGTTCTTACTGCCAGTTACAAGGAGAATTGCATCTACAAGCTAGATCTCCTTCTGCCTTGACTTCTCTTCTTCTTACCTCTCAGATACAGTCCAAGCTTTGGCATGGTCGGTTTGATCACCTAAATTATAATTATCCTTGAAAGGCTTCTAGGGGACAGCTTGTTTGAGTTATACTGGACATTGTGGCAGCTGTATGTATCTTGCATTTGTGGAAAATAGCATCGTGATGCCGCAACAAAGCTTCAAGGCGATCTTCAACACCCTTAGAGCTTCTTTCTACAAATCTTTGTGGACCTATGAGAATGGAGTCCCTTAAGGGGAGCTTGTATTTCATGTTGATTGTGGACGATTTTAGTAGAATGACATGGGCTTATTTTTTGCAGCTGAAGTTTGAGTCTTTCTCCCACTTCAAGGATTGGTGCTTGGAGATCCAGAAGATAGTTGGGCACTAGTGACTATACCTTTGGAGCCCGCACCTCATGGAGATGCTTTATCTTTAGATGAGAATACTACTTCTCCACCAACTTTTCCAATTGAGCCACCACCGGTGGATGTTCCAAAGACTTCAGCAGATAGAAAGCGACAAGAAGAGATCCAACCTTCTCCTCATTGGGTTCGAGACACTCTGCGATTCAAGATCCTAACTCCTTTCAATCCCCAGTTATATATCCACACCTCAGTTGGAGGACACACATTGTTCGTACTTTCTATGGATGATCTTATTTTGATAGGTGACCATGTCCAGAAGGTCAAGGAGACTAAGGCGGCACTACACGAGGTATTCCAATGATGGATATGGGCCTTCTTTATTTCTTTTTAGACCATAAGATTTACCAAACTCCAAGGGGGATTTTCATCTCCTAGTAACGGTATGTGCAGGAGCTTTTGGCCACATTTGAGATGGAGAAATATACGATCATTTCTAGTCGTAATCCCAAACTGATCACAAACTGAATGCAAAAAACTGATTAGAAACTAATGCAAAAAGTGATCCAAAAGTGACCATAAACTTATCAGAAATTGAGCCCAAACTAATCAGAAATTGATCCTAGACTGATGCAAAAGTATAGTCTCAGGGCTGCGGTAACAACCATACCCATTTGCACACATCTCACAGTGACTAGTACAATGAGTAATGACCTCATGGCAGACATATTGTCAGCACAGTACCTTGGATGCATGCTGATACATCCGAGATCCACTACATACAAGAGCTGTCCATAACTAGAGAAGTTGAAAAGCTACCTCCCCCTTGAGCATCGAGCACTACTTTGGACCTGCTTTGCTGAACTTGACTGAACCTGACCAAAGTTGGCTCTAACTGAAAGGCATCTAGGTAAAGTTGCAACAACTGAGAATGGTCTGCCAAGACATCCCCTTGTTGGAGTGCAGTGAATGCGGAAGCATATGGACAAGACTAAAAGACAATGAACACGAGAGAAAGGGAAAAATAAAAGAGACAGAAGATCAATGAATGCTAAAATGAAGAGAGCACATATACAAGGGTTGTCGATGTATCTCCTTGAGCCGAATCTCTCCCACCAAAGCCTAGAAAACAAGTGAAGTGACCAACCTGCCATTGGAGCATAAATAGAAGAAAATAATGCCATAAAATAATGCAAGTGGCCAATAAAACTACATGACCTGATCAACAACCTACCGATTGCTCAAATTAATAAAATAATCAGCGATCTGTCCTCCAACTGCCACGTGGCATAATCGCCTGCTTGATAAAGTGCCTATACACACTGACTGCTCAAAATGCCCACTTGCTAGCAGGAATAATGAATAATGCCCTTCGAGAAAACTAGCTGCACCAATAGTAACCTGAGAAATGCTAGTCTAGGAAATGACTAATCTCTAATACCCCCTCTCAAATCTTGGATGCAGCATAAGGCTCGGGGATCTAGAGTGCTATTGGAGAAGAAGCTAAGGAAGCGCCTTTATAAACAAATCTGCAAGATTATCCTCTATTTTGCAATAAGCCACATCAATGGTGTCATCCAAGATCTTCTCTGAAATGAAATGGTACTAAATCTCAATGTGCTTTGACCTAGCATGAAACACTACGTTCCATGCCAAAGCAATGCAACTCTCATTGTTGCAATAAAGTGTCGTAGGGATTGCCAAGCTCTCCCAGTAACCTCCGAAGCCACATTGTCTCACGTGGTAGAAGACACTGCTCTATACTCCCCCTTTGTTGAAGAAAAGGCAATAGTAAGCTACTTCTTGCTACTCCACGAGATAACACTTGCACCGAAGGTAAAGCAATATCCTGTCATTAACCTCCGTTGGTCAACATCTCCATCCAATCTAAATTCATCCAGCCTGTAAGAACCGAAGGTGAATCTCCAGTACCTATTGGATAATGAATACCAAGATCAAGGGTCCCCCTCAAGAACCACAAAATCCACATGGCAGCCTTCCAATGTACCATCTTGGATTCACTCATGAACCTGGCCAACAAACCTACAAGAAAGCACAAATCAACATAAGTGTTAAGAAGCCAAATCAAAGACCCAATCAACTACTTGTAGTAGATAGCATTCGTCGTTGAAGAATCTACATAGACCGTAGCCTTTCAGTTCAGATCCATAAGAGTACAAATGGCCTTACATCCCTTCATCTCAAACGTAGCCAAAAACTCTAGCACATACTGCTACTGAGGGATAAAAATCCCCCTTGGACTCTGGTAAATCTCATGGCCTAAAAAGAAATGAAGAAGGCCAAAATCTGTCATCTCAAATACCTTGTGTAGTGCCACCTTAGTCTCCTTAACCTTCTAGAAATGGTGACCTATCAAAACAAGATCATCCACATAAAGCACGACGTGCGTGCCCTCCAGACAAGGTGTGGATATACAACTGGAGATCGGAAGAGAAATGTGGATACCTCAACTTCCCTTGAAGGAAGGAGTCTATCTTCTCATTTCAAGCATGTGGAGCTTGTTTGAGACCGCCTTCAACTTGTACACCTGTCCATTTGATGAGGAAAAGCCAAGAGGCTGCTCAACATAGATCTCCTACTTCAAATCACCATTTAGGAAGGCAAACTTCACATCAAGCTAATAAACCGGTCATCTCCTATAGCTAGCTAAGGCAAGAACGGCTCTAATGATAGCCATCCGAGCTGTAGATGCAAAGGTGTCATAGAAATCCACCCCTAGCCGCTGGGCAAAGCTCTTTGCAACGAGCCATGCCTTGTGCTTATCCAGAGTACCATCACTATGATATATGGTCTTGAAGATCCATATCAGAGCTGGATCTGCTCAAACAGCGGCAAAGATCCTCCACTCCACTGAAGGCAAAGACCGGTGGCGAGTTTAGCATCCACTTCTCTTCTTCTTCCACTGCATCAACATCTCGTTTTTGCAAATTTCAGGTGTTTCAGCTTGCTGCCCACACCCCGTTCGCGGAGGACATCTCAGCCGAAGCTGTCCATTGCTGTCTCCGTCAGTTGGCGCCTCATTTCCAGCCCTCTTCACGCAGTTTGGAGCTGATTTCAGTCAGGCGACTGCTGTTCATGTGCAGACCTGCTACCATATAGCCTACCACGTCATCACAATCCTGCTGCCTACGTTTTTAGTCTTTCTCTCTCCTACAAGCTGTTCTACCTGCGTTTTTAGTCTTTCTCTCACCTGTTGTCTACGTTTTTAGTCTTTCTCTCTTCTGCAGGCTGTCATGCTTGCGTTTTTAGTCTCTCTCCTCACTTGCGTTTTTCTACTGGTTGCAACCTCTTACTGCTGGTCGCATCCGCCTCCCACTGGCAGCTCACTTCCAGCCCTTCCACTGCCCTCCCACTCCTTGAGGCGGACATTGCGGTTCGTGCTTCACACTGCCCTCACACCCTTTGAGACGGACATTGCGGTTCATGGTTCATGGTGGCTAACCTCTTCCTTCTTCAGCAAGGCACACTGGTATCCATGGCTTCTTTACCAACAGATGACCAGACTACTGGGTGCTCCTACTGTGGCATCACCTTTTACTGCAAGTTACCTTTCCGGTGGAAATCTTGGATCTTAGGGATCCTCTACATCTTCTTTTTCCTCTTCTCTTCTTGCCTTGGTCACTTGGTTAGCATGGAGCTACCTCCTGAGATCAAGTACAGTCATATCCTTATGGTTCTCGGCACCCCACAAAGTCCGACATTTCTCCTATGCATTTCATGTTTTCATCATCTTTGTACTAGGGCGCTTGGGCAAGTGAACAATTTTCCCACGAGGGACACTGTCCAAGTAGCACCTGTTGCATGAGCATTCTTCAGCATATAGCATTGCATCTCCACCTCACTCTTCTCTTGTTTCCCGTTTTGGGCCTGAGAGGGGGTATTGAGAAACCCTTCATTCTTCACTAGCAGTTTGCGTTTTTGCGTTTCTACGTTTTGCATTTAGGGTTTGCAGCCCCAAAAAGGGGCGCCATCCTAGACTGACTGTGCCTATTTATAGGCCACTCTCTCATTCATTCCTAACGGATGATTCATTCAATCCGTCACCTCTTCTCTCCAACCTCTCCACTACCCTCACACCCCTTCAGGAAGACATTGCGGTTCGTGGTTCATGGCTGTCTTCATCATCTTCCTTGTGCTACGGCACCCTTATTCCCTTGTATTACATTCACTCCATGATTCGGAACTTCATCATTCCATTCATCATAGTTTTTTTTTCTCTCTTCTCCATGTTTGCCGAGTTCACTCTGTATTCCTCCCCACCAACCCTACTGTCTCGCTGGTACGTTATCTTTTGACACCACCCTTTAACACAGTGCCTCTAACCTTTCAGCAAATGAGCACACCCATAACTCCTGGGTCGACTGTGATGGGCATCCCCCTCACTATCCCTAGCTTCACATTACACATGACCACTCATAAGCAGGGGTTTTCATCCTCAGCTTATGGTGCGTCTTCACACTCTCCTTTGGTTACACTTACGGAGGGATTCCCATCTTCTGCTTCATGTGTCCCCATCCCACCTCCTTGGGTTCCTCATGTGGCTACCATGCCCATGCCTAGTCAGCCCATCCCTATCTATGGATCCACCTTGCACACTACACACATGCTTGGCAAGCACTCTGGGGCCCATTCCTAAGTGTACTCCACTCCCCCATCCTACCCACACTACACTTTTTCACACTATCCATCTCCGAGCACTACCACTCTTGTTGCAACGGCCAAGAATGCCTTCACAGATAAGACATGTTTTAACGGGTCAAATTTCACCACTTGGTCTAATTTCATGCAACAAATGCTTGAGTCTCAGGATCTTTGGGACCTCATCATTGGTCTAGAGAGAGCCCGCATTGCCACAGCCAATGTTGAGCTGATGCAAGAATTGATTCCTGAGTTTCACTCTCAGTTGTAGCACTTCCCGCTCGTGTCAAAGCGTTGGAGTCACCTTCTCGACCGCTATGCGGCTCGTGATTGTACTCGGAGCATCAATCTCGACTTTGAGCTTCAAGAGTTCTCTATTAAGGAAGGGGATGATCTGAAAGTCAAGCTAGCTGAATATAGACGGTCACTTGCCGAGTTCGCCACTACTAGCTCTCCAAAGTCAGATGACGATCAGGTTACATTCTTCTTGAATAAGTTGCCCGAAAAATACTTCAACTTCATTCAACACATCATCTCCCAACCTCGATTGCCAACCTTCTACGAGTTTGAGTACCAGTTCTTGCATTACGCAAGGCTGCATGATCAAGTCCACAAGAAATCCTCATCACAGTCTTATTCAGAGAAGAGGGGGTTTGTTGCCTCTTCTTCGGGAGAGAAAACCACCAGTGGCAAGAACTCACAAGATGCGAAGGCAAGCCAATCACAGAGGGACTCCTCTTCCTCAAATGGAACCAAAGAATCTAGACCTATCTGGCAGCAACTCCCTAAGAAAAACTGGTTTTGCACACATTGCCAGAGAGCAAGCCATGTGGACGAGGAGTGTCGCTCCAAGGCCCAAGGTCTTCTACCTAAAAAGCCTCAGCAGACCGCTGCGACTGCACAGTCCAGTGGGGCTATGCCTTCTGCTCCTGCTTCATCTGCTTCTTCAGCACCCGCCGTTGCTGCTGGACATGTGGCTCAAGTACAACCTCAGCAGCCCATCTCTTTCACTACCCCTGAGGGACTGGCTGATTGGTCTACAAGTTCCAATCCCGTTGCACTTCATGCATCTATCTCACCTTCCTCCCCACCTCATCAGGTATTCCCTTGGCAGAGCCCTGCTACTGAATGTACATGATGGTAGCCACCTTCTTAAACTAGCATGTCTCTAGGTCCTTTCAAATACCCTAGGTCAATCTAGCATTAATTTTTCGCACTCTTAGAGTCGGATCCATAGGATTCATTATCCTTAGCTTTTCTCTTCTTTTGTCTTCTGCTACATTTACTCACACACATACACATTCATTGCATTTATTTTAAGTTAGATTTTCTTTCTGTTATGTTTTGCTTTGGAGCATCTCACCACTAACCTCTGTGTTTGCAAATTCTCATCTCTTTTGCAGGGTTGTCTTTCAATGTAGGGTTAACTTGCAGATTGCTTTGGTCCTACCTGGGCTAGAGACGTGGAGATGCGCACCGTTCCTTTCATGGTTTCATCATCCTAGGAGTGCTTGCTCTTCTTCCAGCATGGCAGTTTCCCCTCCCGAGGCGGATCGTGCAGAATCTCTCTCGATGCTATCATGGCGGTGACTTCTACCTTGATCTTCTAGCGGAGTGCTTCATCCACTTCATCTTCTTTCATTCCTTATGGTTCTCGGCACCATATGAAGACCAACACCAGGCTCCTCTTCCTTCTTCGCCATCTACATCCAGGTTAAGAGGGGATTCCTACCCTTCTTGGTATTTTACAGGCTTCAGCCCTTTGTCTTCGACATCGGCTTTTCCCCCCTGTTGTACCTTACCCTTTGCATTGCATGATTTCATCATCTTTGTACTAGGGCGCTTGGGCAAGTGAACAATTTTTCCATGAGAGACACTGTCCAACTGGCACCTCTTGCATGAGCATTCTTCAGCATATAGCATACTTTGCATCTCATTGTGCAGAGCACCACTTGAGCAGATCCTAAGTTGTTTCCGCCGATGGCTGTTGTTACCAACCACCATCCTCCATCACATGGATACCTCATCACCTATTTTTCCTCGTCATCAACACTCTGATTGGATGGGTTAGCTTGTACTATTTTGTGATATGTTGGGTGTACCCTCCCTACTCCCATCTTCTGGGTTACTATTACTCAATCGGCCACATCCCATAAAATTTACCTCACTTATTCAAAAAAAAAAAACAAAAAAACAAAAAAACAAAAAAAAGTTCCATGTGGTTCTATCCGCCTTTGTAGGGCTTGGTAGGCCATTGGGCAGCCGACGTGCACCCTTTGTCCGATGCCTTGTCCTCTTTGGGGTGACTACTTGGATTCCCTTAGTAAGATAACCGTCGCCTCTGTTGTCTTATAGGCCACTAGGTAGCCGATGTGCACCCTTTGTTCGATGCCTTGGCTGCTTTGGGGTGGGACGCCTTAGGGTAAGTAAAACATCACACTAGCTGGTCTAACCTTTTGGCTCAGTTTTGGGCTTGAGAGGGGGTGTTGAGCTGAAATATGCATTACTTACTGATTAGCCTCTTAAACAGCCCCAAAACACACTAAAAAATGCTCTTTTAGATTAAAACCCTAAAACAGGAAGCGATTCGAGAGAGTCCAGTGGAAACCCTAATTTTTGGGGCGCCCTTCCACATCTATAAATAGACAGGCTGCCCCCATTCAGCCTCATTCCGTCTGTGCAGGTTTCTCACTCCACATGCAGAATTCAGCCATCAGCCTCCTCCCACATGGCTGTCCAGCCCTCGAGACTGCTGCCACTCCATCCGTGTTTGCTCCTGTTGCTGGCGCCTTCATCCATGCTGACGTCAACTGATGGCGACATCATCATCTGCTGCAATCTGATCATCCAGTCATCGCCAGCCACATCATACACTGTTTCAACCTGCTGTTTACAGCACACTGTGCACAGTTTCCAGCCTCCGATCGGTGGTACACTGCTGCATTTACCAGTTTCCAGCCTCCAGACTGCTGCGTTTTGGTGACCTGCCTGCTGCCATTCACTATTCAGCACTTCTACACTCGGACTGGTGGTCACAGACTTGGGATCTGTCTCCGGTGGACATCACACTCCGACATTGCTCTGCCCTTGAGCACACTGTACACTCTTACATTCATTTACAGCATTCATTCACTTCAGAGTTGAGTTCTCTCTCTACCTTCTTCTGTTTGTGTTTGAGTTTTGAGTTTTGCGTTTAGGGTTTGAGTTTTGCCCTCTGTGTCTATGTCTATCTCTTTGTGTTTCTGTCTTGGTCGTACACTCTATGTGTCCTCAGTGCAAAACCTAGCAGTTTTCTTCACAGATCCATGCCATGATCTTCCGGCCTTTCAAGCGATAGCTGCCTTGGAAGTGATTGAGAGAAGCAATCAATATACATTTTCAGAAATGAAATGTGATCCTTTAACTTTGACATGTTCCCAATATTTTCATTATCGACCTTATCCTTAGTAAAAACCAAGTACACTAAAAGATAATTTTTTATTACTTTTGAAATGGTAGCAAAACCGATACTTTTGGGACGAATTTCCCTTTCAACTTTACATCAAGTGTATGGGTCTTGCCCCTATGCTAAATAGTGATCACTTTGGCATGTAAATCAATCACTGCATGTATACGATGGTACCATGGCATACCAAGCAAGATATCACAACTCTCAAGTGGAGCAATAAAGAACTCTTCGTTATCCACACATCCATGAATATGCAACTGAAGCTTTTAAATAAGCGGTGTGATAAGCTCTGCATGGCCCTCGCATACCATTCCAACTTCCCCCATGGGTCACATCTCATCCTCTTTGATACCTAGACGGATTGCCATGTCTATAGAGATGAAATTGGCTCATACACATTATCAAAGAAGATCAAACCATGCTGATCCCTGATTCTACCCCATACCCTACATAATTCAATAGCATCATCTGATGCCAGGAGGCATATTCCACGGTGGATTCCGTGCCACGGTGGATTCCGTGAGGTTTTACGGTGGATTCCGTAAACTTAGATGACCGGGGCTCATACACAAAGAGAATTCTTTGTGCGAGAAGTTGATGGGGACGCCTGTCCTTTTCGGGCGTTTCATTAATTTAGTGTGTACGTGGGTGATTCCATAGCGGGTGATTCCGCAAAATGCATATTAAATTAATAAACGTTTATGAGTTTAGAGTGCGCACTCGTAATAAATTAAGGTTAGGATTTATTTCTAACCAGTTGATTTATTTATGTAGCTGAAGACTGCTAGGTATTCACTTTTGTCGGTTTAATTGTATTATTTCACTAATGATTGTGAATGCTTCAGTTGATGTGTAGAGATAGCAGCAGTGGCGGAGGAAAGCACCAGTGGTATCAGAGCGGAGCGGAGATCAAGAGCTTCCAATCGCTACCCATCTCGAGCGAAGGCGGAGCTCCAGGAACGATCGGGCTCTACAGTCAATCTCGTCGCGAACCGTCGATACAGGCAGACTTCTGGCGATCAAGAACCCCTGTTTCTACTGTCAGATCGCGAAGGACCAGGCTGTGCAGGCGGAGGACCACGCATCCATCTCCTTCATCAAGTCATGGTTATACAGTGAGAAAACAAAAATTTCATCTCTTATTTCTCATAAGTTTAAGCTTAAGTTAAGCTTAGAAGAAGCTTTAAGCTTCCCAATTTCTCATCGTGGTATCAGAGGACCCCCCCCGCGTTTTTCGCGCCGTCACAAAAACGGCCCCCCCCCCCCACGAAATCAGGCGACGACTGATCAAGCTTTTTAAGCTTAATCACCTAAGTCTAAGCTAAATCACTCCAGTCACACAGGGCAACAAAGTCACCAAACTCCGCGTCCTGCGCATCAGAAGTCAAGTTCTGCAAGTCGATTGGAATCAAGTCCTGCAAGTTCATCAAGTCGGCCTAAGTTCTGCAAGTCTGCAACTCTGCAAGTCGGCTAAGTCTGCAACTCTGCAAGTCAAACTAGTCAACTGGAGTCAGAACTGACTAGTGCTCAAAACTCCTAGAAGGCTTGTTCCTACGCAAAAACTCTGAACTGGAAAGTTGTTCGTGGCAAGGTGTTCTACCTATCTACAGGTCCGTTGAAGTATTTTCAGCAAACGAAGAAGGAAATATTGCAGATTTTCTGAAAATTGAGAAAGAAATACCCAAAAATACATAGCCTTGTAACCCCGAATTTGAGCTACGCTCATCCTGCTAACCTGATTTTGAGTGAGAAAGGTTTATTGAGTTTTACAGGATGACGACCCCACATATGGATGATCCTATGGCTGAAGACGACCTACCTGAGCCTACCATGGAACAAAAGCTGGATCTAATCATGCTGCAATTAGAAGAAGAACGAAGAGCGAGGCAAGCATTGCAAGCGCAATTGACAAAATTACAAAGAGCGTCTACCGACAAAGAAGAACCTCAAGCTGAAGATTTGATTCGACGTACCATCGACGCCACTCTTGAAGCACAAACCATTCGTAAGGAATCAAAGATAAGTAAACGAAGTTTCAAATTTCGCACTTTCAATGGCATACGAGAAGGAAAGACTGTTTTATCATTCATTAGCCAGTTTGATGACTATTTCCATGAGGAAACTTATCCAGAAAAAGATAAAATCAAGTGTGTTACTAATCATCTGGTAAACAGAGCATCAGTTTGGTGGACTGTAGTACGCAAGAGCATAGAATGTCCTACTACTTGGGAAGATTTCAAGAAGAAGTTCATGCAGAATTTCCTTCCACCGCAATTTCATGAGAAGGCTATCAAGCAATGGGATCTACTTCAACAACGGGATCGTGAGCCTATTCCACAGTATACAGAGCGTTTTTGGAATGCACTCCTACAGCTACGCATGCTTGAAGACGTACCAGAGACGACACATAAGCGGAAGTATATGTCTGGACTTCTTGGACATTACTACGCTGAAGTGAACATGTTCAAGCCTGCTACCCTTGAAGACGCCATCTCACTAGCTCATGACACTGAAGATAAGTTACGCGGAAGAGACAGACGACCACAGCAATTCCAAGCCAATGGTAATTATGGATCTAAACAATTCAATTCCAATTTTAGAAGGTTTAATCCAGGTCCTTTCTCATCACCATCTTTCCGCAAGAATTGGGCTAAACCACCTGCATTACCATCCAATGTCAATCCAAATCCTAAGCCTATTCCACAAGCAAATCCAAATGTACCCAGACTTCCAGCCATTGCAAATAATGTAACCAAAGCCAAGCCAATAGTATGCTATAAGTGTCACCAACCTGGGCATCTCGCAGCAAATTGTCATTCAAAGAAGCCACCAGCACATATCAACTATCTTGGAGCCATGGACGAAGACGAGCATGAGGATATGCCTGATTTCACTGAAGATGAGGATGATACTACTACTACTTCCGACACTTTACCAGGTATGCCTACTCCACATTCATTGTTGACTATGAAATGTTTGGTGCATGGAAAGGAAAGAACTATCTTGCATGATGACGGTAGTACTCATGACTTTATTTCAGCAAAATTGGTAAAGGAATTGAAATTACAGACTGTATCTACGCATTATCGCATAAAAGCTGCATTTCTAGGCACTAGGTACAATGGCACACAAGAAGTACAAGATTTAGAGATTCAAATTTGTTCATATATTGAAAGAAGAAATTTCTTAGTTGTTCCATTACAGTCAAGTGACATTATTCTAGGAATGCCTTGGCGACACCAGCATAACCCAAATATAGATTATTCCACACACACAATGAATATTAATTTTCAAGGAAAATCTATTACATTATATGGTATGCATGCATCTAATATTTTTCCACTGCTTTCGCATACTCAAGCAAAACGTGCATTACGCAAAAGTACTAAATCATATCTCATTTGGGTGAATGAATTGCACGCAAAGGAAAATCATATGCACCCTAGGCATAAGGAATTTCTTGCATATTTTGAGGACTGTTTTGCAGAAGACCTACCACGAGGTTTACCACCTTCACGTCCAGAAGACCATAAGATTGATTTAATCCCTGGCACACAACCACCTTGCAAAGCACCATATAGGCACAATAAAATAGAGCAAAAAGAAATCCAGAACCAAGTTGAAGAATTACTAAATAGAGGCTTAATTCGACCTAGCAGTTCTCCATTCGGTGCACCTGTACTCTTAGTCAAGAAAAAGAATAATACTTATCGTATGTGTATTGACTACCGAGCTTTAAATAAGATCACTGTAAAGAATAGGTATCCTATACCTAGAGTTGATGACCTTATGGACAAACTGCAAGGATCTTCTATATTTAGCAAAATTGACCTTAAGTCTGGATATCATCAGGTGAGGCTAGATAAATCTGACATATTTAAGACTGCATTCAGAACACAGTTTGGCCATTACGAATTTTTAGTCATGCCATTCGGATTGACTAATGCACCTACTACTTTCAGTAGAATGATGAACCGTATCTTTCTGAAATATCAGTATTGTGTGATTGTTTTCTTTGATGATATTTTGGTGTTTAGTCAAAGTGAAAAAGAGCATTATGAGCATTTATCATTAGTTTTTCAATTACTGAAAGAAAATCAATTGTTTGCAAATCCTGAAAAGAGTGAATTCTTTAAGACAGAAATTGAGTATTTAGGTCATATTGTATCAAAAGAAGGAATTAAAGTTGATCCTAAGAAAATTGATGCAATATTGCATTGGCCTGTTCCTAAAAATGTGCATGAATTACGCTCATTCCTTGGTCTTGCTAGTTTCTATAGGAAGTTTGTACGTAATTTTTCAAAACTTGCTTTACCATTAACCAAACTTCTTAAGAAAGAAATTGTTTATCAATGGACTGAAACTCAGCAAAAATCCTTTGACTTACTGAAACGTGCATTAACTAATGCCCATGTTCTACAATTGCCTGACTTTAATAGACCATTCTTTCTAGTTGTGACCGATGCTAGCGGATCAGGAATAGTGTGAGAGTGCGCAACGGAAGAGGAAATACGAACACAGAGGAGAGGAGAGAGGAAGCAGAGAATGAAGGAAGAAAGTCTACACTGACTGAGATGAATGCTGAATACACTGGAATGGACAGAACAGTCCCTGCACGCAGCCCGGAGCGTCAGTGAGGGAACCAGGACAGACTGGAAGCAGAGGCAGCACCAATGCCGGAGACGGAGACGGAGGGAGCAGTGCTGAACCTGCAGAGCATGAATGAGATGAATGCTAGACTGACTGGGGGGGCAGCTATAAATAGCCCCCAGCCAGAAAACTGGCCGACCAGCTAAACTGGCCGACCTGGCCAGATCTGGTCCGACTGGCCAGATCTGGTCCGACTGGCCAGTTCTGGTCCGACTGACCAGAACTGGTCCGACTGCCCAAAATAATGGGCAGTCACCCCAAAAACAGCCCAGATCTGGGCTGTAAAATGCCCAGGGCTACATGCTGACTAAAGCAGACTGAAAACACACTGACAGAGCTCCTCTGTCTCCTGTCAGACTCTGACAGGAGCTCACAACCAGGAGATGACAGACTGAGACTAAATAAGAGCAGGCTAACACCCCCTCTCAACTCCTGGGAGAGTCTGAAGACCCAAGAACCGCATGTGAGGAAGCAAAGAAGCCTGAGGCAAGGGCTTCGTAAAGAGATCAGCTGCATTGGCCGCCGTAGGACAATAGACCACCACCAGCTCCGAATCCACGATCCGCTCTCGAACATAGTGATACTGAACCTCAATGTGCTTCGTACGAGCATGAAACACCGGGTTCTTGGCCAGAGCAAGAGCACTCTGGTTATCCACGCGCAGCTCCGTAGGTCCGGTCTGGGAAAAGCCAATCTCCGCGAGTAAGCGACGGAGCCAAACTGCCTCCATAGCGGTCGAACATAGGGCCCGATACTCAGCCTCTGTAGAAGAAAGGGCCACAGTAGGCTGCTTCTTGCTGCTCCAAGAGACAGCACCTGATCCAAGGGTGAAAGCATAACCTGTAGTGGATCGTCGCGAATCCACATCACCTGCCCAATCAGAATCACTCCATCCAGAAAGGGTAATCCCATCTCCATACATGATCCCAAAGGATCGAGTCCCCTGCAAATAGCGAAGAACCCGCAAGGCCGCCTGCCAGTGATCCTGGGTAGGAGTCTGCATAAAGGAAGACAATAAAGCCACCACAAAGGAGATATCCGGCCGAGTGTGAAGCAGCCAGATAAGAGAGCCGACAAGGCACCTGTAACGGGTGGGATCGGTAAGAGAAACGCCAGCTGTCAAAAGCTTGGACTCAGGGTCCATAGGGCATGAGATAGGCCGACACTCAGCCATATCAAACTCCGAAAGAAGCTCGGAGATGTACCTGTGCTGCGAGATAAAAATGCCCTGTGCCATCTGATAGATCTCCAGACCTAGAAAGAAGTGAAGGATCCCTAGATCCGTCATGTCAAACTCCTGCTGTAGAATGGACCGTGTATGCTCCACCTGCTGAGTGTCGCTCCCTGTAATAATAAGATCATCCACATACAAGATGAGGAACACCGAAAGAGAATCCACAACCCGTAAGTAGAGGTTGGGATCATAAGCGGAGCGCGCAAAGCCACTCTGTAGAAAGAAGCGGTCAATCCGCTGGTACCAAGCACGAGGAGCCTGCTTTAGGCCATAAAGAGCCTTCCGCAGCCTGTAGACATGATCCTCCTTCCCCTGCACAAGAAAACCAGGAGGCTGTGAAACATAAATCTCCTCCTCAAGAACGCCATTCAGAAAAGCAGACTTGACGTCCATCTGATAGACAGGCCAACGGTGATGAGCAGCAAGAGCCAAAAGCACTCGGATGGTGGACATCCTAGCTGTAGGAGCAAAAGTCTCAAAGTAATCCAACCCTGCACGTTGGGCAAAACCCTTGGCAACAAGCCTAGCTTTATGCTTGTCCAAGGAGCCATCTGCAAGATATTTGGTCTTAAAGACCCATTTCACACCAATCACCTTCCGTTTCGCGGGACGCGGAACAAGCTCCCACGTATGGTTTCGCTCGATGGAGTCGAGCTCGGCCTGCATAGCCTGTCTCCAAATATCCTGTGCAAGAACCTCCTCCACAGTGGAAGGCTCGGAATCCTGAAGAATCTGTGACATAAGAGCATAGTTCACACATAGTGAACTGTCCCGCTGGGCCTGTAAACGGGCTGATCGACGAGGACCTGTAAAAGAAGCAGGAAAGTGAGTAACACCTGAATCCTGCATGAGCCGGCGATACCATAAAGGAATCCTGAGAGACTCCTTCTGTGAGGGAGACCGGGGGGTCTCCGGAACCTGTAAAGCACCCAAATCGGAGAGGGACTCCCCCTCACCGAGTGAAGGTAAATCCTCCGCATCTGAAGAAGGCTGTATATCCCGTGAAGATCCCGAAGAGGCGGTAGAAGAGCTCGTAGTAGACGAAGGCACATCCACCAAAGGAGAAAGGGAAGCCGAAGGAGGAGGAGGAATAGGGGGGGTGCTAAGGGTGATCCTGGAAGGAAGTGAAGGGAGAGAAGGTGGGGGGGGGTCCGTCGATGATGAAGAAACATCGGAAATAGAACCATCAATCGGATCCTCAGAGGCTGAAGCCTCATCAAAGATCACATCCCTGCTCACCTCAACCTGCCGCGTCGTCGGGTCGTAGAGCCGATATCCCTTCGTGGTCGTACTATAACCAACGAAGATAAGCTTTCTCGACTTAGAGTCGAACTTCGTCTTCCTCTTCTTCTTGTCCACATGGACAAAAGCATCGCACCCAAAGATGCGAAAATGGGACACGGAAGGCTTCTTTCCAAAGAAAGCCTCATATGGAGTCATGTCCTGTAACGCCGAAGTCGGAGAGCGGTTGCGTATATGCACCGCTGTAGCCACCGCCTCACCCCAAAGGAAATGAGGAAGACTCCTATGCTCCAGCATAGATCGGGCCATCTCAATCATGGTCCGATTCGCACGCTCCACCACACCATTCTCTGATGGTGTGTTCGGATGGGAATACTCCACCCGAATACCATGATCCCTGCAAAACTGAGAGAAAAGGTGAGAAGTGAACTCTCCACCGTGATCAGCTCGAACACCACGGACTTTGGAAGTTGTTTGGGTCTCCACAAACACCTGCCACTCACAGAAACGGGAGTACGCCTCGCTCTTGTACTCCAAGAAATAAGGCCACACATAACGACTAAAGTCGTCCACAATCAGCATCAAATACTTGGCCTTCCCAAGGGAGGCCATGCCCATAGGTCCGCAAAGGTCGGTATGAACCAACTCAAGCGGTGAAGTAGCCCTCCTAGAAGCAACCTGCGGGTGAGGCTGCCTGTGCTGCTTGCCCCTCAAGCAGCTAGGGCACAAAGTGTGAAGAGGAGGGAAATCAGGAAGTCCCTCCACCATCTTCCTCCTAGAAGCCCGGCGAAGAGAATCAAGGTTCAAATGACCATACCAAGCATGCCAGAGCAGCCCAAGCTCATGGGAAGTCCGCGCAGCCAAGGCTGTGAGCGTATAAAGCCCACCCTCCTGTGTACCTGTCCAAAGAGCATCACCTGTAGAAGCATCCTTCACTGTGACTGCATCCTGAGTAAAAATGACTCGAGTACCTAACTGAGTAAGACCATGCACAGATAATAGGTTAAAACCCAAATCAGGCACATAGAGAACTTTGGCGGAGGAAGACCGCCGGTCTGAAAACATAGGTAAAGTCCCCACTCCATGAACAGGAACTGTAGAATTGTCACCAATGGTGACTGTACCCCCTCTGGAACGAAGATCCTGAAGCCAATCCTGACGGAAGGTCATATGTGAAGATGCTCCACTGTCGACGAGCCAAGGCTTCTCCTGTGTGGTAGAAGCTAGGGCAGTGTCTTCCTCAACAAAGAGATGCACAAACGCAGATTCTGTTGTGGCTGGGGCCGCCTTTGAGTCCTTCTCCTTAGGCTTCAAATGGGGATACTTCTGCCAACACTTCTCCTCGGGATGAGTGCCCTTCCCACAATGGGGACACTTGGGCTTCTTCTCCTTCGCATCCTTCTTATCTTCCTCCTTCTTGTCCTTGGACTTCTCCTTCTTTTGTTTCTTCTTCTTGCCACCACCTGTGGCAGCCGTAAATGCCTTGGTGGAGCCACTAGCTCCCACCTCTTTGAGTCGCTCGTCATGCTCCAAGACAAGCGGGGAAAGCTCCTCCCATAGGAGAGTCTCACGGGTTCTCGTAGTGATGAGGCTGGTGTAGAAGACATCATAGCGAGGTGATGGCAGCTGAGTCAACAGAGTCATCGCCATATCCTCAGACGATATCAGACGACCAAGAGAGGCGAGCTCGCCTCGCATATCCTCCATCTTCGTGATGTGCTCCTTCATGGAAGAAGAACCATCAAGACTAAGCATCCGCAACTTCTTCTCCAGGGAAATCTTGTGGGCAAATGTCTTGTGCTGATACAAAGACGCAAGCTTTGTCCATACTTCCGCCGCGGTCTTTAACCTGTGAACATGTACAAGAACAGAATCATGGAGACTCATAAAAAGAAAGGAACGGGCTCGAGAGTTGAGCCTATCCCATAAGGCTGCACGGTCCATAGAGGTGCCATCGGACGAATCCACGGGGGGTCGGTCGATGGGCGAAGAAACAAGATCCCACAGATCAAAGGTATCAAGGATGCAAGCCACCTTGCATGACCATAGGGAATAGTTGGAACCATCCAACTTGTCTTCCTTCGGAAAGGAAGGGAGAATCGGCACCTGGATAGAGGGAATCAAGGAAGGCATCCGCACAGTTGATGCAGTCTTCTCTGAAGAAACCTTCGCAGTAGATGGAACCCTCTGAGATGCATGGACTGAAGAAGGACGAGTGTGAGGAGGGTCATCCCGTTGTCGAACTTCACGATAGTCCCGCCTCCGCTCAGAGGAATGATGAGAAAGAAGCTCATCCTCTGAGTCTTCAAAGCCTGAAAACTGGTAAGACATCTTCCAATCTGCAAAATACCAAAGAAAGTTGTGCCGCTGACGAAATAGGACCAACAATGTGGTCACCAACCACCAAGATGCAGGCAGAAAGTGCCTACAGCCACCTGGATATGCAAAACGCAAATAGATCTGATGGCAAACACCAGAAACGAGACCACCAGCACCGGGAACTTGCCCAGACAGAGGTCGCCTACAGGATAGGAGCAGCCAGGGTAGAAGCGACCTGCAAAACAGCAAAACACAAGCTGTAGGAGGGTCGCCCTGCAGCAGAGGTCGCCTGGAAGCAAACGCAGGCTGTACAGCCTTCTGATGCAGTCGCCTGGCTGGAATAGACCTGTTGGCAGCCTCCTGAAGGAATCGCCTGGCTGTTGTGGGACTGTGGACAGCAGCAGTAAGGTATTTCTCTCGTCCTCCGTGCTCTCAATCAGGCGATGATACCATGTGAGAGTGCGCAACGGAAGAGGAAATACGAACACAGAGGAGAGGAGAGAGGAAGCAGAGAATGAAGGAAGAAAGTCTGCACTGACTGAGATGAATGCTGAATACACTGGAATGGACAGAACAGTCCCTGCACGCAGCCCGGAGCGTCAGTGAGGGAACCAGGACAGACTGGAAGCAGAGGCAGCACCAATGCCGGAGACGGAGACGGAGGGAGCAGTGCTGAACCTGCAGAGCATGAATGAGATGAATGCTAGACTGACTGGGGGGGCAGCTATAAATAGCCCCCAGCCAGAAAACTGGCCGACCAGCTAAACTGGCCGACCTGGCCAGATCTGGTCCGACTGGCCAGTTCTGGTCCGACTGACCAGAACTGGTCCGACTGCCCAAAATAATGGGCAGTCACCCCAAAAACAGCCCAGATCTGGGCTGTAAAATGCCCAGGGCTACATGCTGACTAAAGCAGACTGAAAACACACTGACAGAGCTCCTCTGTCTCCTGTCAGACTCTGACAGGAGCTCACAACCAGGAGATGACAGACTGAGACTAAATAAGAGCAGGCTAACAAATAGGAGCCGTACTAATGCAAGACAATCATCCAATAGCATATTCTAGTTCTAAGCTGAAACCCTCTGAGTTGAAATATTCCACTTATGATAAAGAACTATTAGCAGTTGTACACGCATTAAAACAGTGGAAACACTATTTAATGGGTTCAGAATTCATGATAAAGACCGACCAGCAAAGCATTAGACATCTACTTAGCCAACCCCAAATTTCTGACCGTCATATCAAATGGGCTTCCTTCATTCAAAATTTTCATCCTAGCATTCAATACCAACCTGGAAAAGAAAATATAGTTGCTGATGCATTGAGTAGAAGACCTGCAATTCATAATATTTCTATTATATCTTTTGATTCTTTGATTGCTATGAAAGATACATATCACCAGGATATTACTTTTCATTCTGATTGGCAAAATTTAGTTCAAAATAATTTTATTCCTGTTGATTCATTGTCATATAATGATGGATTTATGTTTTTTGAAAAGAGACTGTGTATTACTATTCCATTCCGATCTTTTGTTTTGAATGAAATTCATTGTCCCCCATATCAAGGTCATAGAGGTATCATATCTACATTACGCATGTTAACTGAAGATTTTTATTGGCCGCATATGGATGCAGATGTATCTAATTTCGTTTCTGAATGTTTGATTTATCAAAGAATAAAGAGACATCATGGTAAACAGTATGGATTATTAATGCCTTTGTCTATTCCATCTAAACCTTGGGAACATATTTCTATGGATTTCATTACTGGTTTACCAAATACTAAATCTAACCATGACATGATTTGGACTGTTGTAGATAGATTTAGTAAGCAAGCATATTTCATTCCATGTAAGAAAACTTTAACAGCATCACAAGCAGCACAGTTATTTTTGAAAACTGTTTTTACTAACCATGGATTGCCCAGAGTTATCATTTCAGATCGTGATTCTAGATTCTGTAACAATTTTTGGATTACACTGTTTGCAAATCTAGGCACAAAGATTGATTTCTCATCTGCATTTCATCCAGAAACAAATGGACAAACAGAAGCCACAAACAGCACCATTTTAGATCTTTTACGTGCATATATTATCTCTAAACCTCAGACATGGGACACTCATTTGCATTTATTACAGTTTGCATACAACAATACACCGCACACATCTACAAAGAAAGCACCTTTTGAAGTCATTTATGGATATAGATTATCTACACCTGTTGCATCTTTGTCTAATAAAATTCAGAGTGCTGATGATATTGCTACTATGCATAATAGTATTTTTGATGAGGTTAAGGATATGATTGCTAAAGCCCAACAATCATATACCAAACAAGCTAACAAGAAAAGACAAGCCATGAATTTCAAAGTTGATGATTATGTTTGGCTGAGAATAGAAAAACGTAGACTGCAAAGTGTAGATAGACATCCAGTTGTCAAATTAGCTCCTAGATTTTATGGACCATTTAGAATCATTCATAAGATTAATGATAATGCATTCAAGTTAGAATTACCATCTCATTGGAAAATTCACAATACATTTCACATTAGTTTATTGAGACCATTTAGAGGCCAATTACCTATCCACCTTGTTTATGAAAACCCACATTTACTAGAAGAAGAGACTGAAATACTTGAACCAGAAGCCATCATAGACACTGACTACATGACCACTAGAACTGGCCGAAGGTATTCTAGATATCTAGTAAAATTTAAGAACCATCCTGTAGAGGAAGCACAATGGATGCACGCTAGAGACTTAAATGCTTTCCCCACTCTGTTAGCTCCACATTGAGCTAATAGCAATTGAGGTCAATTGCTATCCCACCCCGGGGGTATGATGCCAGGAGGCATATTCCACGGTGGATTCCGTGCCACGGTGGATTCCGTGAGGTTTTACGGTGGATTCCGTAAACTTAGATGACCGGGGCTCATATACAAAGAGGATTCTTTGTGCGAGAAGTTGATGGGGACGCCTGTCCTTTTCGGGCGTTTCATTAATTTAGTGTGTACGTGGGTGATTCCATAGCGGGTGATTCCGCAAAATGCATATTAAATTAATAAACGTTTATGAGTTTAGAGTGCGCACTCGTAATAAATTAAGGTTAGGATTTATTTCTAACCAATTGATTTATTTATGTAGCTGAAGACTGCTAGGTATTCACTTTTGTCGGTTTAATTGTATTATTTCACTAACGATTGTGAATGCTTCAGTTGATGTGTAGAGATAGCAGCAGTGGCGGAGGAAAGCATTGGAGTCTAGCGAGTATTCGACCTTTGGATTATATTTTGATAGGCGCCACGCCTATATTTTGTTATGTCTATCGAGACATTGATTATTGATTATTATTTTGTATGCGCCTATGCGCACGGATATGTTATTTCTATTTGGACATTGAGATTGGGCGTGCCAGACTCTATGGGCACCGTCCATTAGCTTTATTTCCTATTTTTGTAGAAAGCAAACTCAAAAGCTAAAAGCTTGTCATATTTTTGTAAATTGGGCTATTATTGAGCATGAAGATGGAAATATACATAAAATACATGCTTTGTGAAGCGCTCACACAAGGCATGGGGGGAGATTGAACCCAATTGGTCTCTTGCTTCTTGTCGTTCATGCTTTTACATTGTTTTTTGTGCAAAAAGGTAGAGTTCATTGTTCTTGCGGACCTTCCGAGATTCACTACGTGAGCATACAGCGACCGATCTGCGCACCATCATCATTGGGCTAATCACTAACAACATCGGGCAGGCACCAATTCAACTGACGTCTTGGGCTTCTTACCCTTAATTTCTCCCTAATAATGTAATTTTCAAGCTTGTTGCCTATTGGGACAATCCTTTGCAATGTGACCCTCCTATTCACAAATGAAGAATTTATTTGCAGCCATTAATTCCCTAAGTTGTGCCAATGATTTTTAACCCTTTCTTTGCCGTTTTGAACTCTTATCAGGCTGATTTTCAAATCTGCCACTTTTCTCAACCTTTAACAACTTGTTCGGCTTCTCCCCGCTATCTTGGAAGCCCAAATCTTTCCCACACAGCGAAGCATCGGCTGTAGCAGCAATCTCTATGAGCCGAGACATGCTAGACACAGTGAATTTGATGCAAAAATCCCTAATTCCTTTGGGCAGCCCACATACATAATTTTCCACTTGCTAATGAAGGGGGACTAGATGATAAGAAATTGAAACCAGCCTTCCTTCTTGGAGAGGGTGGTAAAACCTGATCAAGCACTTAATTACAGCAATTAATGAATGAATATAAGCTGAAATGCACACTTTACCATTACATTCTTATACATCGGACACATTGTTGGCCCCAAAATTGGCGCCCCTTTGTGGTATTCTTTAATTTGGATTGCTATTGGATGGAGTATAATTGAGATTTCACTATCTCCTCCGCTGATCCAAAAGCCCCTTGCTATCACAACCGATCAGGAGGCGATTCGGGCCAAGTGCCCCTTGATCTTCACCCAAGACTTGGTCAAATGGGACAGCAAATTGGCCAAATGCCGCCCCAAATCAAATGGGATGGGCTGGCATTTGAAATCCCTAACAATTCCTTGAATTTCAGCTGCTGATTTCAATATACGATGCCTTTAACTCATGGCGTGGGTCCCAAGGTGGCTGCTAAGCCCTAACTTCTGTGGGAATTTAGGGTTTACAACAGAATTCTCACTATTGTTCACCAAATCTGGCTAAGAGCACCTTCAATTGGCTGAGAATTGCTAAGATACTCAAAAAATAGACTCCAGAAGGTGAGTGAATGTTGAGGAGAGAGAGATTCCTGATTTTCCATGCCAGAAAACCTCAGAAATGGCTATTGCCTGCCTGAATTAGCCCCAGACGTTCTCGTCTACTGCGAAGGGGGTGCATTAGATGTTGTCGCCATCCCCTAGCTGCTATTTCCTACTCCAAGAAAGGTCAAAATTGTTGTCGCTTGCTCTAACTTGGTTTCTTGCAGCAGTTAGCTGCCCCAAAAGGTCCTCCAATGGCAAAAAACCAAACCAACCACCTCTCTTCTCTCTCCCTCCCATAGCATGCATACAATGAATGAGTCTCTCTAGTCCCCAAACAGCTTTCTCCCCCATTGTATGGGCAGTTTTGCCAAGTGGCAAGCTTCTAATCCCATTTTCTATCAATTTTCAACCAATTAATTCTGAAAATTAATTTCAACCCTTCTGATCCTGCCCAAAATTAATTGTGCCCATCCACAATTTGATTTGATAGGCCATTTGCAACCCCAAGTGGTCCCCTGCCTTAATTGACCCTTAGACTAGCATTAATTGATTAATGACTAGTCCCTAGTGTTATCACCACTAACACTTAATGGCCAATTCATTGTCCTGGGGCCAAAATTGACACCATCGAACATCCAAAACCCCACTAGCATAACTTGTCACAACTTTTGCCTTTGATACCCACTACTTCCTCGTGGTCTTTGGCCCGTTACCATGAAATAACTACCATGTGCATCATATGCTTTACAACCTTGCACATTTGATTATTAAATTAATCAAATGTTACTAGCAAGAGCAAAGCATCTCAAAATTTTCACATCCCCGTGATAGACCTCCCCCTTGAAATCCCTACAATCATCCTTGATTGCACTGTAATGTGCCAAAGCAAAAGTATACTACATTGAAAGTTCCATAAGACATCATACTCACAATATTGGCCATTGTTGTCTAACCATGCCATATGCCCAAAAACTTGCTGAGAATTTCCAGCCAGCATAAAATTGAAAAATTGTCCAGAACGGTTGCCAGAAACCCATTGGATGTATCCATAACTTGTTGGGATAAATGCCCTTTTTCACCTCCGTGTATAGTACACGCGTTGGGATAAATGCCCTTTTTCACCTCCGTGTATAGTACACGCACATTATTCAGTTGTACATGTGAATGCACCCTTATGTGCCCTAAGTATAAATACATTTTATTCTTTGTGTACCAGCACATTATTGGTACACTCAAATCTAATTATACTCTCTCTATCTCCCTCTCCGTGTCACTCTCACTCCTCAAATTGCTGCTCACCCCTCCAGCTGAGCTTCAACAACTAGTATTAGAGCACAGATTGTGCACACTTCTCGAGACCATAGGCATTAGTCGCCAGCTACAGCTCAACAAGTCAAGCGTGACCAGACTAGGATCAGCGGGGAGTGAACAGTACTTGTGACTAGATGGATTGCTCAACAAGTCAAACGGGGCTGATGGCTGACGGCTGACGACTAGCGGCAGGAGCACGTGGAAGCCCAACGACAGGCGCAGACACACAAAGTGGGCAGCCGAGCTGGCGCTAGCAAGCAACCGGCGGACAGGCAACAGGGGTCCAAGAGGTGACGTGACACCTAACAGGTCACGGACCTATGCCAGTGCGACCAGCATGGGGTGGGCAGCAAGCGACGTGACGCTTGACAGGTCACGGACCCGAACAGCGGGTCAACAGATCCCTTTCCCATTTCTTTTTTCTGACAAAAATCTTTTTTTTTTAAGACTGAAATTTCTAAATGTCTCTCATTCCCTTCCATTGATGGGAGTTCGTGCGTGAAAGCACAATCGTCAATTCTATGCAAATTTGAGCCCAAAAATTTAGGGCTTTTCCCATAATTAATCCTGTCTATGCCTAGCAGCGACATTCAAGTTAGAAATTGCAAACATTGCGCGTGGTGACCTCAATCAAATTGGGGATTTGGCCAAATTTGTCAAATTTTCACTCTTTTTAGTAAAATTTCCTAACATTGGACCTCGGAAAATTGGGGCTTTTCATGCATTGGTAAAATTTTGCTCAACTGGGACACATTGGCTGACATTTATGCACTATTGGACCTGAAATTTTGGAGCTTTGTGCAGAATTTGGTAAATTTCTGCAATTTTTGCCCGTGTGGTGGCTGGTTCATGTACAAATAGCAAAGATTTATTACTGTTTGAGGAAGTACAGCAATGTATTTGCTGGTTCAGCTTGTGCTTCTATAGTCCAAGGCATTTACTCTTGTGTTTGTGATAAAATGGCTACATGCATATTGTTCCTAAAGGATTGTGAGGATGCTTTGCAAGAAGATAAACCCGCACAAATGTCTAATGCAAATTGGGCCAGAGTCAACAAAAAGGTTGTGGCTTACATTAAGATGGGTGTCACTGATGACATCTTGACAAACATTAAGGGTTTAGATACAGGTTATGTAATATGGGAGAAGCTGAAAACTACCTATGAGATCACCACATCGGTTAATCAAGTGCATTTAATGCGCAAGTTGGTGAATATGCGACTGGATGAGTCAAAGCCTGCAGCTCAGTACTTGAGTGCATTTACTGGCATTTTAAATCAGCTCAAGGATGCAAATTTGGATTTTGATGATAAGTTGAGGGCGATCTTTTTGATCATGACACTGCTTGATTCTTGGGAGACCTTGGTGGTTTCTCTCAGCAATAACCCCAATCTCTCATATGATGGGGTGAGGGGTTCAATCTTGAATGAAGAAATTAGACGTATGTCTAGTGGAGAAGGCAGCAACTTAGCTTATAATGTAAGGGGCAAGGTTGAAAAGAAAAATGCAAATGTTGGACAGAGAAATAGAAGCAAGAGCAAAGGAAAGGAAAAGAATGACATTACTTGCTATCACTGTGGTCAGAAGGGCCACAAGAAGCCTGATTGCAGGTATTACAAGAAGAAACAAGAGAGAAAGAAAAATGCAAGAGACAAAAAGAAAAAAGAGGATAAGACAGATGTATCTGAGGTAGCCAAAGGCAAGGAAAAGGCCAATGTGGCCTCCAATGTAGTCATAGAGGAGCTTTTGGATACATAGGCTGATGTATTATGTGCAGTTGATTATTATGCCCTTCTATGTCACATGCAGGATATGCAGATTACCAAGGCTGATGTGATTGATGCACTTTTGCCAGTTGATGATGGTATCACTCAGACTTGGATTGTAGACTCTGGTGCCTCTTTCCATGTAACTCCTTGCTTGGAGTGTTTTGCTATGTTCAATGCACGCAGTTATGGAAAGGTGTATCTTGGAAATAACCGTGCTTGTAGCGCAAAAAACCTAGTCATTATATTGATGAATGAAAGAAGCGATTGGCCAAAAAGGAGGAGGACTCCGATTTGGCTATCCAGGAGACATCAGCTAGCAAATCTATTGATGGTGATGCTTCAGCCAACTTTATGGAGGAGAACTATGCATTTCTTACATGAAGTTTTGATTCTTCAATGGCTGATTCAACATTCATGCTGTTGAAACGCAACACACATGGTATTTTGACAGTGCGGCGTCCAAGCATATCACTTCTAGGAAGTGTCTTTTCACATTTTGCATTCAGCCCCTCCTAGGAAGCATATTACATGTGCAAACAGCAACAATTATGATGTATGTGACATTGGTTTAGTCATGATTACTACAACAGATAGTTCAGATTTCATGCTTTTGGATGTTTTCTTTGTGTCTGGTATTATTAGTCATCTATATCTGCTTTAAATAAGCATGGCTTTTAGGTCATCTTTGAAGATGACAAATGCATTGTCAGAGACAAAGAGATGGATTATGCACTTGTGCTATCTAGCACCCTGTATAAGGGTCTCTTTTTGTTGGATACATATGATAGACGGTCTAGTACTCTTTCGCCCACAATGCAGAATGCGAAGCTATGGCATGCTCACTATGGACATATGAGTTTTGGTAGTCTGATGACCCTTCAACGATGTCAGAGGGTGCTGTCCAGAAAATGCAACTTATTCACTACAATGTTTGTGGTCCCATGAGGACATGTGCACTTGGGGATCATCTTTATTTTGTCACCTTTATTCATGACTACTCTTGCTATACATGGGTGTATGGGCTAAAAGCAAAATCTGAAGTATTTGTGCACTTTAAACATCTTATCGCAAAGCTTGAGGCTGAAATTGACTTGAAAGTGCAAACGCTTGCACAAATAGAAGGGGGGGAAGTACTGTGTACATGTCTCACGCTTTTGAGACATATTTGCTTGACCATAGCATTACACATCAAGCCACTGTAAGAATGACACCTCAGCAAAATGGTCTTGTTGAAAGGAAAAATCAGATACTTATGGAGATGACTTGTTGTATGCTTAAAAGCAAGGGGCTGCCACATAAGTTTTGGTTAGAAGGCCTTCAGTGTGCAAATCATGTATTAAATCAAGCACCCACTAAAGCACTAAAGACCATCACACCATTTGAAGCTTGGAATGGCAAGAAACCCAAAGTTGACTACTTTCGGGTGTTTGGATGCATAGCCTATGCACATGTTCCAAACGAGCTCGTGGAAAGCTCGATGACAAGGCTATAAAATGCATATTTATTGGCTACAATTCGGAGAGCAAGGGCTCGCATGAAGAAATTTTTTGCCAGTCGAGATGTTATGTTTGCTGAAAATGCCGTATTTTCACATGATCAATTTGAGATGCCAATCACCCATGACATTGGTGATATCTTTGAGGTCTTTTGTCCCTATCTTTGGAGTCTATGTCTGCTGTAAATGGCCGGACAGGCATGTAACAGCAAGTTGTTGCTGAACCACATGCTCCCAAATAGCAATCACTTGATCTTGGTTTGCCCCATGCAATGGAAGATGTAGTACATCATGAAAGGGCTGTTGTAAATGCAGCTAAAACAATCCCTAGATGGTTGTTACACACTCTCCAAGAGAGTAGGATGGATGCTCCCTTACCACAGTGCACTAGAAGGGCTGCAAGGCATGCAGCACATGATGCAAGGCTGCTAGATGATGATGAGCTTACTTCCTTGGACAAAGCTCAACAAGATGCACATTGGATGCAGGCCATACAGGAAGGGTTAGACTCTATTGCCACTAACTCTACTTGGGATTGTGTGAAAGGTGAGAAGGATCGAAGCTTGCTTGAAAGAGCTATGGCGGGAGAGCAAGAGCAAGAAAGACAGAGACACAAAATGGGAACTCCAACAGTCACAATGTGTGACCGGGCCTCATAGTGACAGGAAACGGCCGGAACGGCCCCCCGGCACGTGGAATCGCCGTCCCCAAAATGTATCCATCATGGACCGCGTTTCCAAATGATGGAACGTTCCTTGTCTGAAACGGGACAGGGAACGCCACGTGGCAGGCAAAACTTACCTGCGCCCGGTCGCCCGCATTCTGCTTCCGCCTACGCTTCGCGTTCTACTCCCGCCTGCATCCTGCTCCCGGGACCCGCCTGCATCCTGCCCCCAGCGGCCAGCCACCTTCATTCTCTTCCTTCTTCTTCTTTCTTCTCTTCCCTTTCTTCCCTCTCTTCCTTCTTCTTCTTTCTCTTCTTTCTCCTCCCACCTCCAACCTCTTCCTTCTCTTCCTTCTTCTTCTTTCTCTTCTTTCTCTTCTTTCTCTTTCTTCTCTTCCTTCTCTTCTTCCTTCTACCTTCTCTTCACTTCTCCCTTCTCTTCTTCCTTCTTCCTTGAACCTTCTTCCTTCTCTTCCTTCTTCTCCTCTTCTCTTGAGTCTTCCTTCTAAGTTCTTTTCCAAGTTCCAAGTTCTCCTCTTTTCTTCTTCTTCTCCCCCTTTCCCTTCTCTCTCGACTCTTGAGTGAGTCTTGACTCTTGAGCCTTCTCCCTTCTCTCGAGCCTTCAATTTTCAGCCCTCAATTTTTCCTTCTCTCGACTCTTGAACCTTCAATTTTCAGCCTGAAATCATAAATGGCTTCATCTTCCCGCCCCGCTCATCGGGTTGGTGGTCAAGGAAGAAGGTCTGATGATTGGTCATGGTGGGAAGAAGTAAATGCTGACCGCCCTTTGAGTGGTGGAGGATCTCGACCATGGACTTGCAAGCTTTGCCCATACAAGCGAACTAGTGGAGCAAACAAGGTAATCCATTGGGCCGAGCATTTGTATTTCAAATTTTTATTGATTTTAATTTTTCAAAGTTACTTAAATATTAGAATATGGACTACCAATTGCCACTTGTTCCATTTTAATATTTATGCATAATCAAGTCCGAGCTCATCTCCTACATGAGCCAAATTCAGAGGTGCAGTTTTGTCCAAATGTGACCTTGGAGAAGCAAAGGGAGCTTCGTGACCGTGTAGCAGGTCAACAAGCTTATCTTGCATCTAGACCACGACGTGTTGAAGTTGACCCTGCAACTTTTGTGACACCATCCCCATCAGATGTATCTAGAGCAGGGTCAGTATCAGGAAGTGCTACCTCCACACCTACTGCAGGCATTGCATCGGCCATGGCATCAACAACGCCACATGTTGCACGTAGACAAAGCACACTTGATGCTAGTTGGGATCCCAAGAAGAAGAAAGAGGTGGATACATCAGTGGCACGCTTTTTTTATCATGACCACATTCAATTTCGTGCAGCCAGGTCAGAGTATTTTAAATTGATGTGCAAGAAGATTGGTGAGTATGGCCCTTCGTATGTACCTCCATCATCAGAGACCTTACGCACCACTTTGCTCGACAAGGAAAAGCGCCTTGTTGAGCAAGCAGCAGTGACTAGAAAGAGCATGTGGGCTAAAAATGGAGTTTCCTTGATTGCTGATAGTTGGAGCGATACACGCAAGCGATCCATTCATGGTATGGTTGCTTATTCTCGTGGAGAAATGTATTTCATATCTTCACATGATGCATCGGGGACAGGAAAGTCAACAGATGTACTTGCAGCAGAGTGGGTTACAGGTGTTGAGCTTATTGGCCCAGAGCATGTTGTGGGATTTGTTGCAGATGGAGAGCCTGCAAATAGGGCAGCAGGTGCTATTATTCAGGGATATTATCCGCATATCACAGTTTCATATTGTATGGCTCATTGCTTGAACAACCTACTAAAGGATATTGGTAACCTGTCATGGATTGCACCTGTCATAGAGCAAGGAGCTCAAATGGTTAGCTTTGTTTTGAATCACCAGTTTCTTCGCCATCACTTCTCTTTGCCGTCGAAGAAGACACTTTTAAAATACTCTAATACCAGATTTGCCTTTAACTTCTTGATGCTAGGCAGGTTAAGAGAATGCAGTAGTGCCTTGAGGCAGTTATTTCTTAGTGATGAGTTTACCTCATCAACATTGGCAGATACTCCTACAGGTATCTTATGCTTGAAGAAAGCAAATAACTCCACTTTTTGGGATGATGTAAAGCGGATAGATGCTATGGTATCACCCATTGTACATTTATTGAGGGTTATGGATACTATGCAACCTTGCATTGGCAAGGTATATGAGGATATGGACAGGCTGAATGAAAAGTTGCAGGAGTTGGCACCAAATGATGAGGCGTATGAGGAAATACACCATTTAGTTGTGACGAGGTGGAACTCCTATAGCTCACCCATGCATGCAGCTACATTTGTTGTGGATCCTGAGTTCCAGGGCAAGGGTCAGGAGAATGACACTGAGGTTATGGATGCATGGAGACTTATATTGTCTCGTCTAGTGCCTGATCATGGCACTAGACGAAAGATCAGAGATCAGCTTTCATGTTATAGGACCTTTCGGGGTTCTTTTGGTTGTGGGGATGCACAGGAGGATCGCTCTAAGATTGGGGCAGCTTTGTGGTGGGAGGACTATGGTTCGGATGGTCCTGAGTTGCAGCAACTAGCCATCCGTATTTTGAGTCAGTTAGTTAGCTCCTCTTGTTTGGAGCAATTGTGGAGTACCTACGCTCACATTGCTTCAAAGAAGAGGAACCGTCTTGGTGTAGAGAGGGCAAACGATCTAGTATTCGTTAGTACTAATTTGAGGATGTTATGTAACAGTATGACAACAAAGTCTGATCCATTCACAGAGTGGGAGATGCAGCAAGAAGAGGAGACACATGCTGATGTTGAGGGAGATGCAACAATTCATGGTACACATGATGATGAGGCTGGCACTTCAGGAGTGGCTAGAGCAGCCTCAGATCATGATCATGATCTTTGATTTAGCTTACTTATCACGAGTCTCATGATACACGAGTCATGACACATTTACATTATATATGATATTATGATCATTGATGACACTGTGACACTTGGGCTGTTGATAGTTGTGCCGTGCCGATATTATATTTGTACTTGAGTCTTGCAGTTGCCCTTTGGGCTATTTTGGCATGCCGCATTTTGCTTCAGTCTAGAGATTAGACTTTATATTTGTAGTCTTTTTTGGGGCAATGAGCATGTTCTTTCAAAGATTAGACTTCAATTTCATATTTGTAATCTTTTAAGTTTTTTGGCAATGGTACCATAGGCATGTTCTTTTACTATTTAGCTTAGACTTTAAAGTTTAGTTCATTGTCCATTGTTTTATCATTTATGATTTTTGGCATATGGATTATGGATTTTATTATTTATAATTGAATAGCTTACCTCTTGAGCCTTGTAAGTTGCAATTAAATTTCTAATGAGTAGTTTTAGAATAATGCATGATATCTTAAAGTTAAAACTTAAAATGATTTGTCCTTGTGGATTATATACCTTGGTTTTAAGTTTTAACACTCCAGAGTCCACGTGGATTATAAGTGAAATATTAAATTTTTTTCATGAATTTTGATTTTTTAAATGCCGTTCCCGTTCCTACGTCCCCATTCCCTAGGTTTGGCATTCCCGTCCCTGTCCCCGTTCCCGTTCCCCGTTTCATGTTTCTATGCCGGGCCTTCCTTTATTCAAACTGTCACTAAAAGAATAAAGAATAAAGTGATGGTGACGGGTGCCAACCACCTCAGTGTGCAGTGGCGAGTACTGTTAGTGTAGTAATACGTAGGCGGCTAGGCCGAGGCGCATTTACCCTCAACAATCTCCCACTTAAAGACAAATCTGCCCCAATAAGGAGTAAAAAGAAAAAGAAAAGATAGTACAATGTACACATACAACAGGATGAGGAAAAACGTCATCTCATCCAACGCCCATCAATCTCCTTAGGAAGGCAAAGCGCTCAATAGTGAGGCTTTTCGTGAGTAAATTTGCAAGATTTTCGTCAGTGAAGATCTTGACAAGGTCAACAGACTTGTCCTCCACAACCCCATGTATGAAGTGATACCTCACCTCAATGTGTTTCGTCTTCGTATGAAAGACAGGATTCTTGGCTAGCTTAATAGCACTCATATAATCCGAATGTAGCATAGATATAGAATCGATCCCAATGTCATGAAACAAACGGCCCAACCATATGGCCTCCTTGCAAGCCTCAGTGGCTCCAATATACTTAGCCTCAGTGATAGAGAGAGCCCTACACTTCTGAACCTTGGACATCCAAGAGAGCACCTCCAACATAAGTGAATATATAGCCAGAAGTGGACTTCCTACTATCTGCATGTCCTACATAATCGGAATCTGTGTACCCCACAACTCTAGTATCCTGGTTGCCATAGCAAATACACATATATGGTGTGCCCTTCAGATATCTCATGATACCCTTCACGGCATCCCAATGTTTCTTGCCAGATGTAGCCATATAGAGTGCCACAATACCAACGGCAAAGGCAAAATCTGGACGAGTGGCTATCATGGCATATATCAAACTGCCCACGGCTGATGCATAAGGGATCTTGGCCATCTCGGCCCTCTGCTCATCTGTCTGCGAACAATCGACCTATGAGACCTTCATATAAGAAGGTAATGGACAACCAATAGGCTTCACCTCTTGCATGCGAAAACGCTCAAGGACTTTATGAATATACTCCCTCTGTGAGAGGTAGAGTAGTCCCTGATGCCTGTCGCACTTAATGCGCATACCAAGAATGTGAGAGGCCTGTCCCAAATCCTTCATCTTAAAGCTGTTCTTCAGCTGAGATTTAAGAGCATCTAGCTCATCATAAGCTTTCCCTGCTATTAGCATATCATCCATATAAAGTACCAAAATAAGCAATGAGTGATCACGGGTTTTCTTTGTGTAAAGACACAGATCCATAGCACTCCTACTATAGCCATGTGACTGCATAAAGACTTCAAACTTATGATACCACTCCCTACGTGCCTACTTCAAGCCATAAAGACTTTTCTTCAACTTGCACACTAGGTGCTCCCTGCCAGGTTCTACAAAGCCCTTAGGCTGCTCCATGTAAATCTCATCATGCAAATCCCCATACAAGAATGCAGGCTTGACATCCATCTGATACATATCTAAGTCAAGCTGTGCGACTAAGGCCAAAACCAAGCGTAGGGTGGTCATCTTGACCACAGGGGAAAAGACTTCATCAAAGTCAACTCCATGCTCCTATTTAAAACCCTTAGCAACAAGTCTTATAAGCCAGCTTGGGGTGCCCAAGGGCACTTTTCAACTTGTACACCCATTTGCATAGCAAAGCCTTCTTGTCGTTAGGCAATGCAACCAAATGCCAAGTCATATTTTTATGTAGGGAGTTCATCTCAGACTGCATAGCCCTCTCCCAGAATTAATTGTCACCCCTGCGCATAGCCTCATCAGAGGTAAGAGGCTCTCCTGCATCTGTAACCAAGACATAATGCATCGAGGGCTCAAACCTATCAGGTGGACATTTAGCTCTAGTAGACCGTCTCACTGTAAGCTCTATTACATATCTAGCATCTTATCCAATACCCTGGCCATGTGTACCAACTGCTGCTGCAGGCTATCCAAATGGCTATGCATGAGCACGTGGCTCCTCCTGAAATATAACCCTGCGTATCTCTACCACCTTCTCAGGCTGCCTATGCATCTTGTCTTCATGGAAGACTACATCATGGCTACCTATGCATCTTGTCTTCATGGAAGACTACATCATGGTTGCGAATGACTTTCCGCGCCTGCGGATCCCAGAGGCGATAACCCATCTCGCCTGCATCTCCATAGCCAAGGAAAATACATTTGACACTCTTAGGATCCAGCTTAGTGCGCTTGTCCTTGGGCACATGGCAAAATGCCTCATATCCAAAGACACGTAGATGCGCATAAGACGGAGGTTTCCCAATCCATATCTCCTCGGCAACCTGAAAATCCAAACCACTGGAAGGTGATCTACTTATGATATGCACAGTTGTATTGACTGCCACCGCCCAAAAGCTCTGTGGTAGGCCTGCATGATGGCTAAGCATATTGCGTACACGCTCCTAGATGGTTCTATTTATCCGCTCAACCAAACCATTCTGGGGTGGGCTATAGGGGACGGTCAACTGATGCTTAATACCCCTCTTGTCACATAGCTACTCAAAGGCATGTGACACATACTCTCCTCCATTGTTAGTCCTAAGGCATTTCAACCTATGCCCAATCTGGTTCTCAACCAATGCAAGCCATTTCTAAAATGCAGCCAAGACATCTAACTTAAGCTTAATGGAATAAGCCCAAAATTTACGAGAAAAATCGTCAATGAACATCACAAAGTACTTTGCACCACCCATAGACTGACAGGACATAGGCCCACAGACATCCGAATGTACTAATGCCAGGGGCTCACTCATGCGTGTCCTATCAGACTTCTTATGCGTATTCCTAGTCTGTCTACCATAAAGACAATGCTCACATGAATCAAAACATGTATAGTCGAGGGGCGGTAAGTACTGCAAACCAAAAAACATTTTCATTCCCTTCAAGGACATATGGCCCAAACGGACATGCCAAAGAGATACATGTGGGATGGAACCCACTGACAAAATATGATCAATAGATGATCCATCAACTACAAGAGGATAGAGGCTGCCAACCTTGGCACCTCTAGCAAGCACAACTTTGCCACATGTGATCTTCCAGGCAGAATCCCCAAATGAAATATGAAACCCAGCATCATCAAGCTACCCTACAGACATAAGATTGCGTGTAAGCGCAGGTACATGGCATACATCCTATAATAGAAAAGTACTGCCAATAGAGAACTACAACCGTGCATCCCCAATGCCAATAATAGCAAGTAACCTATCATCACCCAAGTGAACTGAACGAGAGACTGCGGTAGGAATGGAACCACTCACGATATGGTGTAACATGAAATGAAGCACCAGAATCCAAAAGCCAGCACTATGCATACAGAGAGTGAACCTCGGTCAACGGCATAACATCACAAGAACTAGCTGCAAGTATGTACTCCCCATCGGAGTCATCAGTCTACATGACATTTATCTCCTCGATTTTCACATTGGATTTCGCAGGCATAATGCTGCGACGCGACTTAGACCTAGACTTCTACAAGTCTCTGCCACGTCCATACCCACGGTCATTCTTTCCATTTCCATCTCTGCCTCTAACAGTCAAAGCATACGACACACGAGAGGCATCCAAGTTCTTACGGTTGATCTCTTCCTGCAAACATGTTCAATGAGAGATAAGATGAGGGTGGACTTGCATAACTCATCAAGCTCATCCCATTCGCCATCAGTCAGTTTCAGACAGCTCACCATGCATCCTTAGTGGCTTAATCTGAGATTTCTACACCAATACCTGTCAAACTTGGCTCTTTCAATAGGCATAATTCGTACCATCAAGCTTAGAGATGTTGAAAATAGCACTATCAGTGGAAGAAGATGCCATACTACAGTCCAAAACAGTGCAGACAGTTCAAAACTACTTCTTGTTTTCTGTTGTAAACAGCCAAAATACCACCAAAACCAAGGCGAAATGACCACGAACTGATAGCTAATGATGTTGCCTACCAAGTACCATCAAATGTACATTAAATCAAGAAGATTCAGCATGAAAATTCCACGTCAGTCCATGCATAACTGCTTGCTGTAATAAATTACAGTCAGGTATAATGAGAGCAAACTGTAGGCAAAATTAATGCACCAAATCAACCATTGATTGTCAAAGCATAACCAGCATCAAGTAAGCATAAATCAACATGTGACAGTCATACGGACATCGAGCAAACACCCAAGCATGTCAAAAGAATCCGTCAATAAGCTGGCACACCCCCTGTATAATAGGGTAGAGTGTATACAACACTGGCAAGACCTGACACAAATAGGTGTATGCTCAGGGAGTGCAAAGCCCAAATCAGCACGAGTACATCTGTGAGGACCACGGCATATCAACCATCCAACATCCAAGTGAAGATCCCAGTCTCAAATATCCAAATGCTCAAGTAGCATAAACCGCTTGCTCAATATCTGTCAAGTGTATCAAGACGCTCCCACTGGCACAAAAGCCGTAAATATCAAGCAAAGAAACTCAACAAGGGCATATGATAGCACCAGTGCCAAAAGATCCAAGATCAAGTATCAATAAGACCTCATGAGCATATAGGCCGTATAGCATCCGTACATAGCATCCATAGACATCAAGTATATCCAAACTATAACTCTCGCAAGCCGAGAAATAGCCAAAGTAAGCTCCGGGCAATCAAATGTCAAGCCAAAGCAAGGCTCAATAGCATCCAACTCCAAACAATGTAATTGGCATGTAGTAGTGCCATAGGCCAAGCATGTCAAAACCGGTCAGACATAAGCAAAGTACATGCCATAAGTACATTAAAGATAAAGATCCCAATGCTATGCGAAGCGAGCTCAAGCTCAACCAATGATTCAAGAGCAAATCCAAGCTCTATGTCGATCCCCGAGAGTCACTACATCAATGTATACATCCAAGACATAGCCTGAATGCAATAGGCATATCCAAACATAAGTAAAAGAGCTTCAACCCTAAATATTCCAACAACAAATAAATGTCCAAAACTAAGCAAACAGTGACTCAATCCAAGCTCAAAACCATAGGCAAACCATAGGCATACTTCCCCATATGTATAGGTACCAACCGAGTATAATCAGGCATTAAATGGCCATGTAGCATAAGCATAAAATGTAATGACAGGGGGCTGCCCTGTTTTGGGCTGCTTGTGGACTATGTAAAACAGTCAATGGCTGAGCAATTTCAGCCCCAAAAGCATTTCACATCATAGACATACATTCCCCTAGCATTCGGGGAGCATTTGGGACCAACCGAGCAACCAATGTCAATGCCAACCAAGCATAAACATAAAGTGCTGATGTAACACTGTTTGTGGCTGCTTGTGGACTATGGAAAACAGTCTTGGACTAAGGTAAATCAATCCACAAATCAATGCCAATGATAAACACTAATGTCGAGCATCAAGGGGATGTTCCCAAGTACCAAATGAAGTGTTTTCAAGTTACCAATGAGTGCCAAGGGAGGGCTGAAGTAAAAAACGAAATTTTTTGCAGGTCTTCAAGCTCGCCCAAACTGATCTAGGGCCTGTGGAAGGGCTAGGCAAGGTCAAGGCAAGGTTGGGGGAGTAATCAAGGATCCCTAGGAGCTCCCTCTTGAAGGGCAAAGTCACCGGTAGAGAGTAGGCATCACAAGAAGCAAGAGGACATGGCTGCCCTGCTTCACAAAACCTGTGGACTGAAGTAAAATAACAAAAGAGAGCTCCAATACCTCTAAAGGAATGCCCTGAGGGTGCCCAAACGGGCCGGGCAAGTGCTCGGAAAGCCGCAGAGTGACAGGAGCTCCGAAGAGTTGGCTATGGCTGCCGGGAAGGAGACCCAATGAGTGTAGGTAATTAATAGGAAACTGAAGGAGTCATGAACCAAGTCGAAATGCTCAAGCAACCATGCTCTGATACCAATTGAAAGGTGAGAAGAATCGAAGCTTGCTTGAAAGAGCTATGGTGGGAGAGCAAGAGCAAGAAAGAGAGAGACGCAAAATGGAAATTCCAACAGTCACAATGTATGACCGGGCCTTCCTTTATTCAAACTGTCACTAAAAGAATAAAGAATAAAGTGACGGTGACAGGCACCTGCCACCTGTAGTGTGCAGTGGCGGGTACTGTCAGTGTAGTAATACACGGGCGGCTAGGCAGAGGCACCTTTACCCCCAACATTGTGGATTTATCACCTGGTAAAAAGGCCATCAACACGAAAGGGGTTTTTAAACTCAAACGCAAGGCCAATGGCATTATTGATAGGTACAAAGCATGGTTGGTAGCAAAAGTCTATGCACAAAAGAAGGGCATAGATTATGAGGAAGTCTTTGCTCCTACATCCCCTATGAGTAGGTGAGATGGGTGATTGATATGGCTGGAAAGTATATCAGTTGAACATTAAGACTGCATTTTTGCATGGGGATATACATGAGGATGTTTATGTGTCACAACCTCCAAGCTTTGTGATTAAGGGATAAGAGCACATGGTCTACAAGTTGCGTAAAGCTCTTTATGATCTCAAACAGGCTCCTCATGCATGGTACTCTAAAATTTATGCTTATTTGGCCAAAAAAGGGTTCAAAAATAGTCCAACTGCTCTCACTCTATACATTAATAATGAAGGGGCAAACTTGTTAATTATCATTCTTTATGTGGATGACATGATGGTCATTGGACCTAAAGAGGATTAAATTGCAAATTTCAAGGCTGAATTGATTTGCTATGTCAGATATGGACTGCCTACACGACTATTTGGGGATTCAATTCACCCAGAATCAGCATGCCATCATCATGTCACAGTCACAGTATGTGGACAAGCTTTTACATAGGTTTAACATGCAAGATTGCAAACCTATGTACACTCCTATGGAGCCAAGCTTAAAACTGTCTATGCATGATGGTGAAGAGAGGTCTGGTGTTGAAATGTACAGACAAGCTATTGGCTGTCTTATTTATCTTTGCAACACACACACTGACATTCAGTATGCACTATCTCAGGTGAGCATGTATATGCATAGCCCACAGACTATACATTGGTAAGTTGTTAAGCGGATCTTCAGATATTTGCAAGGAACTCAGTCACATACATTATTATTTTCTACGAGGGCGACTTACATCTACACGCTTGCAGTGATTCAAATTGGGCTGGTGATATAGACACTAGGCAGTCTACTAGTGGACATTGTTTCTTTCTAGGCTGCACATGCATTTCATGGCTAAGTAAGAAACAGCCTACAATGGCTACCTCGTCTTGTGAGGTTGAGTACACGGCACTCTTCACAGCAACAATGGAATGTGTATGGCTATGTAGATTGTTGGTTGATCTATATTTACCATTGGAGGGTCCTAACCCATTCTTTCTGACAGTCGAATTGCTATTGCAATAGCACAAAATGATGTGTTTCATGCTCGCACGAAACACATTGAGGTGTATTATCATTATGTCCGAGAGAGATACTATGCAGGAGAGATCAGCTTGATGTATGTACCCACATAAGAAAATGTTGCAGACATTTTCACCAAAGCATTACCACACAAGAAATTTGAGTCTTTTCAAAAGTCCTTGAACTCATTACCCTTTGGTGATTGATCAGCCTTGTACTTCATCACATTGGCACTACACAGGGGTGTTAGAATTTGCCAATTTTGAGCAGTGCCCAGTAATTCATGTGGTGTGGACACTTTAATAAGTGTCAATATTGTGTGCCTGTATGTGTGTGTCTGCGTGTGTGTACCTAGTGTCCTTTGATATTAAAGTAGTGACACTAGGGACTAGAGTAAGTTAGCCTAACTCTAGTTAGTTGGTGGAAGGCCGGTTAGGTCAACCCATGACCTAACTTAGTGTTGTACTTTCACTCTATCTTTCAGCTCAGCAAGTACACTCAACTCTCTTGCTTCAGCTCACTCAATGTCACTCTCGTTTCTCTCCCCTCCGTCAAGCACATACTTTCAAGGAGGCACCTACTCAAGAGGAGCCAAAGAAGCTAAAGGAAGAGAACAAGTATTTTGCGTGCGTTGGTGATTTTCAGTAAGTTGGATTCGAAGTCCAATTATCACCTCATTGGGATTGCTCCAAAAGATATTCCAGAGATGGCGTTTTGGACTCCAAAAGATATTCCAAAGGAGGTGGAGTCCAATGATGGCCCTGTACTTAAGCTAGTCATCTATCAAGCTCCTCAAACTAGCTAGTCTAGTGGTTCAATAGGATTCTGGGCTAGTCATGCTACTCATCCTTAGGCCACTCCCCAACTAAACGGTCATCTTTAGTGATCACCATTATCCAATCAAGTTCTTACTGCCGTTTACATTCTGTTCTACAAATTTATTTAATCCTTACTACTTGCTCTCTTGTAAAAAGTTAGATACTACCAAAAAGGACTATGACCACAGTAAGACCTCTTCACTGAGGAAAGTGGTGTCACAAGGTATTTGCAGATAAGTTAACAAGGTTTAGCTTTCATACATTACAATCCAAAGTCATGTACTTGCTCCTAAGGAAGAACTTATGGGGCATGGTCAAAGGACATGACACATAAGCTACTCTTGGAGTTTAATGAAAAGCAAGTAATGAGAAGGATCTTGAATATGGGGCTCGATGATAAGTGCATCCACCACATTGATGGCATCCTAATGCAAGCTTGCCTAGGAGGAGATGAACAAGATATCTAAAACAAATTTAATCAAGAAATCAAAACTTGAGATGCTTGTACACCCTCACATTTCCTTCTCAAACAAGTTGCCCTTGCTTCCTACTTCAAGCCAAAACAGTATACTTGAAATATAATGAGAGTGAGCTTGTGTATACTGCAAGCAACCTATCTGTTTTACTATTGCTTGTAAAGGAAAAAGAGAGAGGTTTTGCACAGCGTCAAATTTATAGTTTTCAATATATTTCCTATGACATGACGCACCTGCAGCCACCCCGGTACAGCACAAGCTGGCCCTTCTTTTCCGCACTATAGGTCTCATGCAGCCAACTCCCTTATTGATCATCTACGGGAGAGATCCAGAACAAAAGTTTCTATGATTTCTACGAAAGGCTTGCAGATGTTTGTAAAAGCGCAAGTTAATTCTCTCTCTCTCTCTCTCTCTCTCTCTCTCTCCGGGTATGAAAGGTTCTGAACGTGCCGTAACGAATACGTATTTTAGAAATGGTGATTCATGAAAGGGAGAAAAAGGGGCGTGCCTTCTTCCATTGTCAGGAAAGAAGAACAAGGAGCATACATTTCTGCCGATGTAAGGACGAGGGAAGACGAGGTCTTCGTACACGCAATCCTCTGCGATGAGCTCGCGGACGGAGTCCAGGTCCCCGCGATTGATACCTGCGTAAAATTCCTTCACAACCTCGCTGGCTGGCCTCGCGGTAGCAGCCACGGGCGACGGAGAGGAAGCGGATGCGGATGATGCTAGCACTGCAGCAGCAAGCCTTGCATGCACCGGTGTTTCGTTTCGTGAGGACGATGTGCGGTCAAGAAATGCTTGACGATGGCCACGGCAATAGTAAGGGGCCGTGACCTTGGCATCAAGAAGAGGCCTGCAAACGTTTATGGCTAGCATAGGAGCTCCCATCGCAACATTCATGGTCGCTACCGTGGAAGCTCCCATTATTGCAACTCGCCGGAAACCATGAGCAATTCAGCATTTAACATAATAATAACACCACCAACACCAACCCGCCGTTCTAGCTTGGGGAGGCCTCCTAACTCCAAAGGCCTTCCCAAACCTACCAAGGTGACTTAGTGCCATGGAAGGGAACCTTGATAGTTGAGCCTTGAAGAACTCTCCAACTCACTCTTAAGGTGAATATCGTTGGACTATGGAACCTATTGGGACCATACTCAATATTAGTAAAGATTGAGATCTCGACATTTAGGCCACAAACAATGAAAGGAATTGTCATCCCGAACCTATGGATCCGTGACATGCCAAGCACTCCAAATATGGGTGTCACTCTAAGTACTTCAATGATACCTCTACTTTCACAACCCCAAATCCAGTCTAAGTATGATGACTTAGTCCATACCTCCCAAACAACTTCAACTCTAAATAAGGTTAAGAAGAGCCAAAAAGGGGCCATGCATCAAGACCGCACCTTCTATGTGAAAAGGCAAGTTGAACCAACTAGTTTGTCTAAGTTCAAGGCAAGCAAGCAAGATCAAGTGAAGAGGCCAAACAACACAAGTACTTGACTTGGCACTGAGGGCAAAGTGTCTTGGCAAATGAACCAAGAGACCCAAGTCCCCAAGTCCCAAGGCGAAGGCAAGAAGAAAGGGAGGAACTACGCGAGGAGCAACCCAATGGACTACCTGGCACAACATGGCAGCAATCGAGCCAACATGCCTTGACCCCAACAATGCAACAACTTGGGATCGCACCTATAAAGCTTGGTATGCAAAGCCATAACTGCCAAGCCAAATAAAGTTAGGACTATAAAGTATCCATTCCTCAAGTGTAATTGAGTTGAGGGTGAGTGGAATGAGAAAGAATAAAAGAATTGAGTCTAGATGGGCACAACCTAGCCAACTTGATAGGAAAAGGTATGTTAAGACCCCTCAGTCATAGTGCGGCATAGACTGTGACTAGCTTGATAGAATCCATTAAGCGAAGGTAAGTGTAAGGGCTTTGTAAGTATACCATGGCATTACCTACATATACACCTATATCAGGAGTGGTAATCACTCAAGTTTTGCTTGGGTTATGCTTCTACATGTGATTCCCTAGGCTTAGTGGTGAACCCTCACATATGCGGAATCATGAGGGTGTAGTCCTGAGATGTGCTTCAATGTTGTATATTTCTATATCATGAATACAAAGGATTCCTTATTGATATTGTTGATGGCTATGCAAGCTTAGTCCATCATACCTTATTCGAATCTCGACAAAACAGATAGGTCCTTAGTTGTCACTAGTGTGTGCTTTGCAAATAAGTTGAGTTACAGGCTAACTCTAGTTAGAGTGCATGGTCACTTTAGACCTTGTTGAGTTGTACTTTGACTTTGTGTGTGTGATGAATAATGGCAAGAAGAGAGTATGTGTCTATCTCTCTCTCTACATGAACATGGTATCAGAGCTATTGCAGTGGACCAATCTGAATAGGTGCAATGGTCAACGTATGGAAGAGGGGGCAACTAAAGAGCTTGGGGGAAAACAAGCAAGAAGGATGCGGCAGCTGTAGTACTAAAGAAGCTTGCGGAGCTGGTTGTCATACAAGCTCTGAAGGGGGTCTAATCAGGGAAAATATTTGCTGAAGAAGGAGAGATCAATGCTACAAGGGTAGTTATTTCAACAAAGAAGGTGCTAGGAGTTGTTGAGGATGACATCAAGAATCTCTGTAATAAGCTAAATATTAATGAACTCCAATGCTTATGTGATGATATGGAAAAGAAGGACTTACAAGAGGAGGCAAAGATTGTGAAGCATGTCATCGAGCTGAAAATGTCTTCCTCCATATCCAATGGTTCATCGATTGCAAAGTGAAAGATAGAATCAAATGGACATGAGGAAGGCAAGCTACCTTTCAGTATGCTCAATGCTGGAGCCAAAAAAAGAGGAGGTAGACCTATTGTGGAGAGTTATGCAGAAATACTCTTAAGGGCAATAGCAAAAATGATTGCATATTGATCCATTTCCCAGAATTGCTACAAAATGCACTGTCTATAGGACAGTTTAACAATAAGAAATCAATGAGTTAACTTAGTAAATCATGATTGCTAATAGAAGCTTATCATTACTCATCATTAAAGAAGGCAATAGCCTATGTGTTTTAGGTAGCAAACTATATGCATATGCTCAAAATTTGCTACTGCAACCATTATTATTGTAGGCCCAGGCAATGGTTGTCATCGGTGTAAGGGAATTGGTTTACCTGCTGTACTTGGTGCTGCTATAATTGCACTATAAATACAATCTAAAGGATAGCATATATGCAGGACTGTAGCATGTGCTTCATAAGAGGGTTGTTGGACAAGATCAGGTAGTGAAATTAGTGGCATATGCCATACAAAGGTCACAAGCTGGCCTTGCTAATTTGAGTCACCCTATTGCTAGTTTTATGCTCATGGGATCCATTGGAGTAGGGAAAATAGAATTGGCAAAAGCTTTAGTTGCTTACCTTTGCTAATCACCATATATTGTTTGCACATTAGAAGGATGCTATTGATTGCAGTGTATGTTTAAGCAATCAAGCTTAATGTGTTTGCATAAATACAACATGTAACGTTCTAGCAAAATTAGCCATGTCATTTGTTGCATTTTTCTCTCAGCTCTTGCTAACGAGGTGTATGGTGGTTTTTCTTACTCAGAAATTGTGTGTCTGATTTCGAACATTAATGATGCATGCACTACATTTCAAACAAAATGCAAATTAGTATTGTGGAAATGCCTATGCTACTTTACTAAAATATTTTTTAATGAAACTCTGAATATTTTATTACAGAGATATTGCTGCTCTTTACTGTAGGACTATCTGGCAAGATGTATGCATATGCAAATTGGATGAGATTTTGGGGACTCTAACTAAGCTATTGATGTATGCTAATTCACTTAAATGAGCTGAACTTGAATAAGTTCAAAATGTATAAGTATTGCTTGAACATATGCAAGTAGTGACTCCTTAAAAAGACATTGTGGTAGAGGTTCTAGCCCTGGTAGGAGAACCCAGCAACATGCATCTCATCGTGGGCAGAGTCAACATGGATTTACTGGTAGAGGTGGTGGATACTCCTGTGGAAGGGAAAGATCTCAGTCTAGGGGCAGAGGATCATGGCACACTCAGTTTACTCATGAGAATGAAAACAAGGATAAAGATTGCCATTATTGTGACAAGCATGGCCACATTGCAAAAGAGTGCTAGAAGAAGCAGGCTGATCAGAAGGGTAGACAACAGGCTCACTATGCATCATCTAGTCATGCAGAGCTTGAGATTGGTGAGAGATTGTTTGCTATGACTTATGTGTGGAAAACGGGCAAACAACAAGAAAGGTTTGATGATATTTGGTATTAGATTATGGTGCTTCAAACCACATGACACCACATGGCGAGTGGTTTGATGAGCTAAAAACATGTGCTAATGGCTATGTATTCACTAGAGATGATTCTCAGCATGACAAAGCACACACATGGATTATTCCTTTGGTTATGTTTGATGGCAGGAAAAAGAAATTGCATGATGTCTTGTATGTTCCGTCGATCACCAAGAATCTATTATTTGTTGGTCAGATGGTTGAGAGTAGAACCCGCAAGTATGATTTAATAGAGATGGCTGGTTCATAGAGGAGTATGGTAGAGGATGTAAGTTGGTTGCTAAAGGTCAGAGACATGGTAGGATGTTTATACTAGATGCAAACATCCTTGAGTTGAATACTGCTATGTTTGCTCATGATAGGGCAAGTATGTGAGACATTGATATATGGCATAAATGAATTGGACATATGAATGTCCAAAAGCTGAAAACTATGCAATATAAGGAGCTTGTTACGAGACTACCAAGGTTTAAGTATGCTATTTGGGACATGTATGCTCAACATGTCAGTTTAGGAAACAATCCAGGTTTCCATTTGTTTTCAAGAGTACACGGAATAGTAGCAGGCTTTATAGCTTGTGCACTTAGATGTCTAGGGATCCACTCATAATGTATCCCTTGGTGGGTCTAGATACTATATGTGACCTTTGTGGATGACTATAGCAAGTACACATGGGTATACATCCTAAAGCATAAGGCTAAGGTTTTGGACAGCTTTATGGATTTTAAAGCTCATGTAGAAAAAGATCTTAACTGATATGTCTCATGCTTTACAGCTTGATGTGGTGGTAGAGAGTACATGTCAATGGAGTTTGATAGATACTTAGCAAAGCATGGGATCAAGAGGCAGTTGACTTGCAGCTATACTCCTTGGCAGAATGGAGTGGTTGAAAGAAAGAACAGGGTGATTATGGAGGTAGCCAGGGCCATACTGAATGAGAAGGGCATGCCTTTGTCTTATTGGGATGAAGTAACACTTACGACTGTCTATGTCATAAGTAAAACACCTACAACAGGAATACATGAAAATATACCTTATGAGCAACTCTATGGCTACAAGCCTAACATCTGGCATTTGAAAGTATTTAGTAGTATTGCCTATGTTCATGTTCCATGACAAACGAAAGAAACTTAACCCTAAAGCAATGAAGTGTGTTTTCATTGGGTACTCATAGGAAAGGAAGTCATACAAGTGCTATGTTCTGACTACATGTGAGATATTGCTCAGCCATGATGTAGTATTTGATGAGTTAACATCTTAGTTTGGTGCTAAGAAGGTTACAATACATGATGACCCTTCATAGGGCATGTATGCTGAAAATGGACAACAAGACACTATTTCTACCAATGGACCTACTCAAGATGCATCTTGTTGGGGTAAAAGGCCACTAGGCCTACCCATGTATATAGACCGCCCATTCTTTATTCATATATAATATGAAAGTGCAATAAGACTGTCATATATATAATTCTTGACAGCACCTACATTGTGTGTGCTCTTCTCTCTCACATCTTCCTCTTCTCCTTCTCCACTTCCATTGCATCCCCTTCAACTGGTATCAAAGCGGGTCTTCTAGAGTGCGATCGTGCTGTGCACATGAGGTACAAGAGCCTGTTTCTCACTCAGTTTCATTCATTCACAGGTAGAGCAGGGGCAGCCATAGCTTCACTCTTTGGAGCTTGTTTCTACTTCCCCTTGACTTGAGCCTTTGTAGGCTTGTTTGGGCATACTCTAGGCCCCCATTGGGACTTGTCTTGCCTCCCACCTTGGTTTTGTACAAAAAGGTGATGCTAGAATGATTCATCATTTTGCGCCATTTTTCAGACCTATCTACATCTCTTGAGCATCATTTGAAGTAGCCCCTCATCAATAGGGCACTTGGACATGGCTTCTTAAGCCCTCGACACTTGATTTCAACCTTGGCCTTGGTCTTCAAGCTTGGCATTGAGCGTTGATGTGATTTACTTTAGATTTAGGACTATTATACATTGTTTTCAGGTAGTCCACAATAGTGCTACATTAGCATTTTATGTTTGGATCACTTTGGCATTGACATTGGTTGCCTGGTTGGTCTTGAATGCTCCCTGAATGCTAGGGGAATGTATGCCTATGATGTGAGATGCTTTTGAGGCTGAATTTGCTCAGCCATTGACTGTTTTACATAGTCCATAGGTAGCCCAAAATAGGGCAGCCCCCTGTCATTACATTTTATGTTTATGCTACATGGTCATTTGATGCCCGATTATGCCCGGTTGGTGCCCATACATATGGGAAAGTATGCTTATGGTTTGCCTACCAATTTGAGCTTGGTTCAAGCATTGATTTTCTCATTTTATAAAGGTTATTTGCTACTAGAATATTCATGGCTGAAGTTATTTATGCTATAGTTGGGTTATGCCTACTGGTCACAGGGTGCTCCCAACTATTCGGGATGATATGGTTATGTATTTGGATGATGCCACATGGTTCTTTTTTGCTCCCGAAATACTTTTGAGCAAGAAGTAGAGCTCAATTTTATGCTTCACTATCATTTTTTATTTGCAGCTAGCATTCCACTTATGACTGCTTATGCCTAGGCTACCCATGTGGGTTTATGTCTAATGTGGATGCTTTTGGGTTTGGCTGCAGTATGGTAGATGTTTGGGCTTGAAAATACTTGCATTTGAGGACTTTTGTGGAGTAGTTGGACATTGATTTGGCTTTTTCCATTACGACCTTGGATGTTTGGTGGATGCTTCTACATGTATGAGTAGTGATTTCTCTACTCTTTAGCAGTTGGTTGATTGAGCTTTGATTGCTCAGTGATTCTTGGATCTTTGCAGGTTCTTTTTGGTTGATTAGTGCACTTCCCAGTGCCTGAGCTACAGTTATGGCTTTCTTGCTCCTTTGTTGTCTAACTTCTATGCTAGTTGGGCTATTGTTGCCCGTCCATGTTAGAGAGCAGATGCTATGTATGCTTACCTATCTATGCACATGGTCTATTGTCGTATACCTTACAGAGCCACTTGTATGGATGATGTTGTACAGGTATTTGGGCTTCTCCTAGAGCTTGACCATTGCAAGATCTTATGCCACTTACCGGTCTTACATTGACTTGGATGCTACTATGTGGTTTGATGTACTACAAAGTCAAGTTTGCCATTATGGTTATGGGCTAATTTCATGGCTCAATACCGTATGCTCTTATGGCAGATGTCTTATGCTTTACCGTACTGTGGTTGGTTATGTCATCTAGTTAGATATGACTCTTCTTCATATGGGAGCTTTTGCATCCTTGGTTGATGCCTTTATGTCCTCCCATCCGTTGAGGTTTCATGAGCCTTTGCAGCATGATTCTACCACTAATGTACTTGCAGATGATTGTCTCTATGAGCAAGTTCCCTTTGTTCGGACAGCCCTCGACTCCTTGAGCTCCGTAGATGCTATGGATAGGCCTATTCATGATGACTTGGATTCCTTGTCGCCTTCTATAGGTTCTTTAGTTACAGATGTTGTATGCTTCCATTGTGGAAAGCTTGGGCATGCTAAAAGAAAATGTTTTAGATGGATTAGAGAGCAGCAGAGACAGAGACGGGACTCGACATGAGCAGAGAGTCAGCAATGCAGCGGGTGTTACCACTCTGTCTAGTGGTGAGGTACATGCAGCTACCCATGATGATGCAGTTGAGCATGTCCTCCTATCATCTAGTTTTCCTATAGTTTACTTGCTCAATGATCAGGCCTGTCTTTGATTGGATGTTGGATTCTTCAGCCTCTTGTCATGTTACCCCTCATAGAGCATGGTTCTCTTCTTATAGGGAGGTTGACAAATATATTGATTTGGGCCTTGAGCAGACATGCTATTGTTGGTATAGGGGACATACACCTAGCTTTGCCTGATGGGACTTCTCATGCTCCATGATGTATTACATGTTCCCATACTCGGTAAGAGCTTGATTTCTATCAGTCAGCTGCATGATGCATGATATATTGTTTCTCTTCAGGATAGGTCATGGAAGATCTGTCGTGGTTGCTTGGTTTTGGCTAGAAGTTCTAGAGTTGGTTTTCATTACCCAGTGCATGTCTCTCATGTGGGAGATTCTATGGTTGCAGTTATTCGGATACCACATGCATTGTTATGGCATTATCACCTAGGCCATATGCACCACTGAGAGATGGAGCTATTGTCTTGTATGGGTTCCTTACTGCCTCCTTTGTCACATGTAGATCTTGATGCTTGCCCTGATTGTACTTATGGTCCTTGCAGAGCCCCTTTGGCTCATGGCGATCGTGAGAGGCATGATCCTCTAGATCTTGTCCCCATTGTGCAATATATGGACCTATGCCTTCCTAGTCACTTGGTGGAGCGTCGTACTTTATGACCTTCATGGATCATGCTACCCACCATGTTTGGGCTTTTCCCTTGGTACGGATTGAGGATGCCACAATTATGCTTGACAGGTTTATGGATTCTGTTGGTTGCAGGCCTAGGTGCTTGTAGATGGATTATGAGATTCATGCTATCTCTCCCAGCTTTGAGTCCTATTGTTAGAAGTCTAGCATTGATTTCCTATTCCCATGGAATTTTGGGATTGCTCATGGCATGTGCCTAACTCTATAGGAAAAGGTTGCTTCTATGCTTACCACTGCTGGGTTATCTTATGGCTTTTGGGCTGAGCCCCTTATGACAGCAGTCTACTTGCTTAATAGGATGTCGTGTTTGACTTTGGATGGTATTACACCATACGAGGCATGGAGTGGCATGAGACCCTCCTATGATTACTTGAGGAAGTTTGGCTGCCATGCATTTGTATGTATGCCAAATATGCCTATGTCACGCAGATGTATCCTCCTTGGTTATGGAGATGGTGACTTTCAGGCTTACAGGTTATGGGATTTGGATGCCCAACAAGTTATACGCAGTCGTCATGCTGTCTTTTATGAGACACAGACATCTCTCAAGCCTCTTGATGCACGTTCAATGCGCTTTATGGTTGATGCTACAGTCATATATCAGTCTTCCACTTTGCTAAGGCCACAAACTATCTTGAGACCCCATTTGACATGTGTCTGGGATGTTGGCCCTTCTTCTATGATTGAGTTTGGAGAGTCTATGTGCTCTCAGCTGTCTCCTATGTGCCACATTGATGCTATGCGCTACTCTGATGCTTATGCATTACAACCTTGCACTCATGAGTTGTGCTTGCTTCATGAGAAGCATTCTTGGACTACTCCGCTGTATGGAGCTATGGGATCACTTGTCTCCTGGATGTCATGGACTTGCGGATGCTTCACTCTTCTACAGAGGTTCCCGATGCTTATTGCATAACTTGCTTTCCAATTGGGCGTTGGGTGAGATGTCATGATTTCTCACCTTGTCTCTTTTCCTTTTTCTTTGTTTTTTCACTCCCTGGCCCATTGGTCTTTTAGTGGGAGGTTGTTGGGGTAAAAGGCCACTAGGCCTACCCATGTACATAGACCTCCCATTCTTTATTCATATATAATATGAAAGTGCAATAAGGCTGTCATATATATCATTCTTGATAGCACCTATATTGTGTGTGCTCTTCTCTCTTGCATCTTCCTCTTCTCCAACTCCACTGCCATTGCATCCCCTTCACATCTAATAGTGTAAGTCCTTGGATAGGAAGGTTACGGAGCCATGGTTCTCCATCCACTAACATGGATATATCAATGAGGGGAGAGATAAAGGAAAAGAGAAGGTTTTTGATGATGTTATAGGTTCATTGACTTCAGGATATGACTCTACTGAGAGTTTGGATAGCAAGTTTGGCATACCTACAATGGTTACACCTAGAGTTAAGCAAAGATATATATCACCTCATGAGAGAGCAAAATCTTATTCACCTCAGTTACGGAGATTGCAGAGAGAAAGGAAGCTTGTGGATAGGCTTACCTACAATGGATACTCAGTGAGACATTATGTATACATGATAGAAGTGCAGAAATACAAAGAGCCTACATCTTGTGTAGAAGCAGTTAAGGATAAGAACTGGTGCAATGCTATGGATGATGAATATGAGGCTTTGCTAAAAAAATAGAACTTGGTATTTGGTTGAGTTGCCTAAGGGGAAAATGCTTATTGGATGCAAGTGGGCATATAAGGTAAAATGTAAGTTTGATGGCTCACTAGAGAGGTACAAAGCCAGTTTGGTAGTGAAAAGATATGCCCAGCTATATGGGTTCGATTATGAGAAAACCTTCAGTCCGGTTTCTAAGATGGTAGTTGTACAAATTGTTATTGCATTGGTTGCATCCAAAGCTTGGAATCTTAATCAGATGGACATTAAAAATGCATTCCTAAATGGTGATTTGGTAGAAGAGATTTATATGGATTAACTAGAGGGCTATGTGCATCTCGACTATCTGTCATGTGTATACAGATTAAAGAAAGAATTGTATGGCTTGAAGTAAGCCCCATGGGCATGGAATGCAAGGATCAATTCCTACTTGTAGTCTTATATAGCCCATTGCTGCTGTAACATTCTCTTCGCCCATGTGCCGTGCTAGGTAGTCTTTCTTCACTACTCATGCACCTATTGACTCATTAATGCACCACTTGTGGCGGCTCCTAGCTTTAAGGCTATTAACTGCCACCACCTTTAACACTGGCACACGTGGCGGACTTAGACCCACAAAATTTACTCGCTAATGTCACCTTTATCATCTGTGTTAGGTATATTGTCATTCTAGATCTAGTCCAAGGGCGGAGGGGGGGCGATAAGGGCCAGGGGTGGAAGGGGAGGTAGTAAGGGGTGAGATGGGTTGGGATTTGGTGGAGACTAGAGACAGGGTGCTGCTAGGCTGGGAGGCAGATGGCAAAGTGGTGGAAGTGGAGTGTACTATAGGTGATATTGCTACAACTAGAGATCCATGCAAGTTTAGAGGGGCATCTAAAGGATGTTATGGTAGATAAGCTTCACCACCAGCTTCTCTAGGTAGATGGTGTTGAGTTGGATTTGTTCTTGTAGTTGGTCTTGTTTGAAGGTAATCTAGACGAGGCATGCATGGACTCCTTCAAGTTTAAGATGCATGGACTCAGCACTTAGAAGGGCATGGGTCCAGTGCCATTGCTTGAGGGAGAGGGCTTCAGACTAGGTTAGGTGGGCCTGGAGTTGGGTGATACCATCTAACTCCATGATGTTGGAGGTGGGAGCGAATGTATTCTTAGAGAGTGCATCATTAGGGTTAGGATCACTACCTTCCTGATCTTTTCCTGGGTCTTTAGGATTTGGGGAATCCTCCTCTTGATTTGAGCATATTTCCTTCTTTACTCTTGCCTTCGGCTAGAGCCTTGGGCACTCCAACAACGTTACGGGACATGGTATGGGTTCGTTGAATCCTGGCTCGGATGAAAAATGCCAATCTTCTTCATATCCTAGGGTACTCTGGTTCACTGTTCCTCTGAGGAGATGTGTCACCAAAGAAGCTTGGATACCACCTTTCAATCTCAATTCACGTCAAGCATCGCCTATTGAAGCATCTAGGTCCTTTGCTTAGCTCCTCAGCTTCAACAATTTGTTGCTCCAATGCTTGGTAGTGCTCCACTATGAGTTGCCACTTGGGATCGATGGAACTGGTGCCAATGGAGAAGTTGAAGAAGTCCGGAGTCGAGGGTTGGAGCAATGCATCTTCCTTGCTTAGGGGTCTAAGGGGCTCCTTCATGGCAACCTGTTTGCCTTTACTAGTGGCCAAGGGATGCTTGGCCATGTTTGCTTATTCCTTATGGGTGATTAGTCTCTGCAAGGATCTAGAGTGTGGGCAATTTGGTTTGAGGCAGGGCGACGCGTTTGAACTCGGCCGCGAAGCCTGATGCTGAGTGGGAGTGGGAGTAGAGTTGGCAGGTGCACTATCAGCATGTTATGGTGGATGGGGCATAGTTGCATTGGGCTAGAGATAGGCAAGTGGAGTGGTCTAGGCATCGAAGTCCCAGATCATCTAATTTGTTGGGAAAATGTGGAAGCTGGCAGTAGGAGTCGTGGTCATGGTATCCCAAAGCTTGGTTACAATGCATGGATCTAGGACATGTCTATGGAGGTTGAAAGAGGAAGACTAAGCTCATGAGGACATAGACATTAAGATTGATTGTTACACAGGTGAATTACATCCCAAGATTGAGACTTGGACTCATAAACACAATCTTCTGTGTTGACAATGACACATACACTTTACTAGAAGAACAAAAGTACTATGACATTGCATTCAAAAAGAGAGCAAGTACAATGCTTTATAGGAATAGACTAGGTTGCACTTTCCACCATTGTGCATATGGGATTCTACATCCTGAGCCCACACTGCTCCATATAAACAGGCTAAGCTGAGTGCGATTGCCAATATCTTAACACCTCTCCTCAATCACAACTAGAGAAGTGCAAAGTGTGTAGAGGCTTTAGTGAGCAACCAACTGCAAAGTGTGGGCACACCACAAACATGGTAAACACTAGAGGCTATCGCAGAAAAAGCTAAGTGTGGGTACCAAAGACATAGTGGACATCCAGAGGCTGTAATAGGGGCCTCACAAAGTGTACATAGTCTATAGTACAAGGTTTACATGAGGAGTTTACAAGCTTATGTTAGAAGCATTATGGCTAGGCAATACAAGGCTAAAAAAGTCTATCAAAATAGAAGGACTGATGAGGCTTATCCTTCTCCTGGTGGCCTTCTTCTTCTTCTTCTTCTTTTGCTCCATGGTCTTCTTCTTCTTTAATAGCAGCTAGATAGGCCTTTTGAGACCTCTTTCTCACATGACTGAATTTCTCAGTGTGCCCGCTCTTTTTGCAGAAGTCACATATCAACTGATCTTTCTTGCCTTTGTACCTATTGTGGGAGCCTTCGCTCAACTGCCAAGACCCACGGACCGCTTATTGTTCAAGCGTTCCAAGCCGAGCACTAATGGTTACCTCTCACACAGCCGACACGCCATCCATATCTACGGGTGTAGTGAGCTTACCTCCATGCCGATCGAGTTATCTCCTCTCCCGCGCACTCCGGTAGCTCCACGATCCAAGTGCAAGCTTCAAACAAGCTCCATCCTCAAGCTCCACGCTCCAAGCTCCATTTCCGCGAACAAGACAAGAGAAGAGAAGAGAATAGAAGAAGAGAGGAGAAGATGGAGAGCTTCTCCTCCCCGGTCCCTCGCCCTCACACACTCACTCCCTCACACTCTCACACACTCTCTCTCAAGCACAAGCTCAAGTAAGCAAGAACAAGAAGAAGAAGAAGAAAAGGAGATCCACTTTTGGCCACACACAAGAATGAGCTTCTCATTCACTTTTCAACTTTATATACAAAATCCTAAATCCCTTTTTGGGCGGTCATCCCCTTATCCCCTTTTTTACATGGCTGGCTGTGGCCTAGGCCCTTTTCCCCATTGTCCTTATATCTTCCTAGCTTTCTTTCCACCGCCCATCTACATTTACAAATTACATGGGTGAGAGCCCGGTGCTCCTTGAATTAAACCATGATGCGCGCTCTTTTACAAAAGTATTGACTTGCACTTTTCCTTGCGCGACTTTCTCCCTTATTTAGGACTCTTCTACTTGTGCGTCTTTGTCTTCCATTTCACTTTGCCTTGGCCTTTGTCTTCTGCTTTAGCTTTTTCGGATTTTTCACCTTCATTTGTTTGAGGGTTAACATTACCCCCCTCTTAGACGAGTGCCAGTCCCATGGCACTCACTATCGTAGGTAGCAGGCTTTAGCATGCATCGAAGACGTGGGTGGCAAGGACGCCTGTGGTTGCCATGGAGGAATGTTGGTAATGGTGGGGAGGAAGGCCGTTGGGGGCACATTAGTGGCCTAGGTGGCTGGTGGTAGGGCTATTGGAGTTGGTGGTAGGGTTGTTCTTTGTGGGGATTTGCACTGATGGAGTACAAGTGGCAGTTTGTTGGGGATTCTGTACATGACGATTCTTAGCGGGCTTGCAGGATGATAAAGGATAAGAATTCAGAGTTGGGTGTCGATGAAGAGCGAATGACACATTCATTGGAGTCTTCAATACCTGCAATTGAAAACCTCTCATAGGTGGTCTCTCCCTAGGGGTAATGCTAGTCTTCTTTATCGTGCACAAGACATAGTTTAATTAGTTTGGGAGATAGGTCGAACTCTAAGCAAGCTGAGAGTATTGTCATGCACTTGAGGACCCAAACTGTGTATATATTTTGGTGCAAATATTATGTGAGTGCTCGTGCATACTTAGATATTACGTAGTTAGAAGACCGTGGGCTGGTTTCTCATAACGATGTGTGGATGAAGCAAAGTTGTCCATGTTGAGAAGAAGTATTCGTGAAGTGTGTTTGCGACATCCTTTGCATTGTGACTGCACGACGTAACATAATTGAACACAGGGACACTGCACGATCAGTAGTAGCTGGTAGCCATTAGACTTGCATGATGAGGACAGTGTACTTCTCATGGCCATTTGTGGGGTGCTTACCACAATTGATTGCAATGGTATTAAGGCAGAGTGCAAGACGGAATCGTGTGAATGGGCCAGGTGACAGGTCTAACCATAGGCGATACAAGCTCCCTAGGTATGTCCTGCCCTTGGTGTGCCTTGAACAATTGTGGGTGATGCTAAGGGGCTAGGGGACTAGGGACGAAGCCAGCCGACCAAGATCACTGGACGCACCTAATTTGAGGACCCCTAGGTGCTGTGCTATGATCGTAGGTACTTGTTATCTTTTCGTTCACTTTTTTTTTCTTTTCTTTTTTCCATTTCTGTTTTCTTTTTTTTGTTTATTTTCCTTATGTTTTTTTTTTTGACTTGCATGAGTACAACCATTGCAATATGTTGAGGCTATCAGCCTTTCAATGGGTTGGGAAATGTCAAGCTTCGAAGGCTCAGAAAATGGATATTACAGTGACGATTGTGCCCTAGCCTCGTTGTTAGAGAAGCAGTTGTTGAGATGGGGAGATACACTTGAGATATTGCAAACCTCTTTGCGACATGCGATGTCGGTATAATTGAGGTAACAACTGTCATGAGCCAACTGTAGAGCTTGACCCAGAAAGAGAGCGTAGCCCATGACTATGCTTTGGGTCATGCGATGTGGGCACTCGAGTGTAAGGGTGATTCTTTGCGTTCGGCAACGTGGTTTTGTCGTGGTTCTTTGTGAGGTTGGTGGTCTTGCGGTGACTTGGGCATTGAACATGTTCGCACGAAGACCTGTGTCATCCTGCATCCACTTGTCACTTCATGAGAGTATATGCAAGTCGCATGCATCAAGTACAACGAACAAATGCAATCATGTCAAGATATTAAATTTTCAAAATCCTATGATGTTGATTGCGATGCCTATTCTGGTGCTTGTTAAAGACTTGGCATATATTAGAAATAGGTGAGGAAAGTGTGTACAAGTGGGGAGCCTACCCCTTTAACCATTTAAAGCCAAAAAGTTGTGGCAGGATGGCCTTTGTTAAGTTACTTATATATCATAGGGGCTACTCAATTTGCATGAGGCGAGGTGAGTCCGGGTGGTCAGGCAACTGAGGCTCTACTGGTGAGGGCTCCTGTGAGGTTAGGCAGGGAAGATGTCGGCCGGGACCTGAATGGTGTAGTCTCTGGCCGCCACCGTTTCCAAAATGCTTTTGAACAATGCATCGAATTCTTCCTTGTCTCGAGCTACCCTTTGTGCCTTTGAGCACCTGGTGCCCGAGCATCTGTTGGGGGCTTGCACAACCGGTGTTGCCATGCCTTGTGCACTTCTTTGAGCTTCTATTCCCCTGGCTTGGGGATTTTTTGGCATACATCCGGGGCAGTGTCGCTTGGGACCTCGTTTCTTTGCATACCTTTTGAGGCTAGGCACGTAGCGCACCGACGGAGGAGCTTGTGCTGCATGTTCCCTTTGACGGCAGAGAGCGTCTTTGCAAGCCAACTACCCTGGGTGCTCCATGTCTTCCACATAGGGGGACTTGCAAAATGCGAACCAAGGATCATGCCTTAATACATGATAAAACCATTCACATGGGGGGGATTATAGTGTGGGTTATCAAGTGCATATGATGAGGAGGGGAGAGATGAGGCATGCAGTGTTTGTTGTAGAGGGATGGCCCCCCATGATGATGTTCATTTTGCCTCCAGCCATTAGCAGAACTTGCCTTATGTTAAGTTGTGTGGACTGGTTGTCATGGAGTAGGGCAGGGCTTATCCTCGAAAGGATAGACCGGAAAGGGGGAAAGGTGTATAGAAAGGGACAGTACCCTGTCTACACCCTCAGAGATGTTGGTCAGGGCTTCCTATGGTGGTAATGAGGGTTGCATAGCCTCTGCCTAGAGATGGGAATGGTCACACACTTCTAAATGTATAGTGAGAGGAGGACCTGAGGAGCTTAGCCTGTTGAACCCAACTCTTCTCCCTGCGCTTGACTATCATTGCTTGTGTGTTGATATTGTCTATACAGGGTCACAAAATTCATTGTCTATTTATGTACATATTTACAAATCCTTGTCACATCACGAGGATAAAAGCCAATTGTAGAACTCTGGATTTTACTAGAGTGTGGCACACGCATCTAATACTCGTGGTAGCTTACTCAATACCAATAGATATTTTGCAACATCGAGTAGCATGGAACCTTGTCCGAGTCTACTGGCAACATGTAACTCCTCCTCAGTGAGAACCTTATCAGACAGAGAGTTCTCTTGGCTAGTTTCAGCTAAGTCCGTACCCCTAATGGCAGTCAGCACTCGAAAGGAAGTTGGTGCCACATAGGTTAGGTCTCTTTGAGACTGCCATTTGGCCAATCGCTCCTTTGAGATTGTCATGATCTGGGCTCCTAGTTTGGCCATTGCAATGCAGTTTTCACACCAATGATGTTCAAATTGACTCTGACCCTCTGATAGTTGCTTTAGTTGCTCTATCTCTAAGAGATTTGGTTGGCAGAGCACCTCATTGAATGTGACAGTTAAGCATAGTTCATCGGCTTTCTCGTCAGAGATGAGTCGCATGCGTTTATATAGGAGCCTGTTATAGTGCTCGTCAAGATATTCTTGCTCTTTCCAGGATAAGGGAAATGGCAAGTATTCTTCAAGCTGCTCTTTAGGGAATGCGCCCATGTCTGCCAAGACATAGACACGTGCGAACACTTTGAGCTTAGCATCCAACTTGGTTAAGCATTCTGTGACACTTCTATGTTCAACGAGGGCTTGCTCTGTTGCTATCTCATGCAAGGTTCTAGGAGTTTATCTGGGCTTTAGCATAGTTGGGGGCTCAGGCCTAGACGAGCAGGTTTGGCCAACACTAGGATTTCTTATGCTCTTGGGGTTTCCATGTTTCTCCTGAGGCTTCGTTATTGAGTCATGGTTCTCCTTGGATGTGACTGGTATAAATTTGTCATCCTGTTGTGACAGCGTTGTATCCACTCTTGATTGGTCAATGCGAGTTCCATTGTCGGTGGATTGAGTGTTGCAAGCAGCCGTTGATGGTAATGACTGCTTTGATTTTTCAGAGCACACGAATGTATCTGAGGTTTCACCGCTATTAGGAGAGGCATCAATGGGGTCATTGGTGGATGGACTCGATGCTTTATTCCTCAGCTCTCCTGCGCTCTTGGTGTCAATGTTCTTGGGGTCCACGACCACTTGTGAATGCTGTTGTCTTCGTTGTTTTCTCCTCTTTTTCTTGGTTAGCGAAGGTGCATCTCTCAATGACTCAGGACCCTGGACTAGGTCAACCGTTGATGTGCTTGGTTGGGCCTCAGCCTTCTCTCTCTCTAGTGTGTCCTCATGGGACATAGTCACGGCATGCTGAATAGCCTTGCTAGCTTGTGAGGGTACAACTGCCTCTCTTTTTGGAGAGCCTGGCTCTTCAGCCAATTCCCTTGTGTTCAACTCCTCCAGCCTAGGCTTTAGGCACTTTGGAATTGCTGGAGTTGTCAAGGAAGTTGGTTGCGACACCTCCTCCATAGGTAAACTACTAAGGACACGTTCCACAAGGGGCATTGTCACGGCCAAGGGCTGTGACACTGCTGCGATCCCTGATTGGAAGTAGTAGCGGCTAGTCCAGTAGCCGGCTACTCTTGGTGAATTGCGATGTCAGGTCCCTAGGGCGATTGGAAGTGGTCGTGTCTTTTGTTTCCCTTTGAGCATTCATCTATGTAGATCGAGCATGAGTTGATCTAGTCACATTAGGTTGCACGGGCATATCCTTGGGCCGAGAGCTACGGCTAGTATCATGTCCCATCTCTTGGACATTTGGAAGCTTTGCTGGAGATAGAAATTGGGAGTGAGCAGCCCCCATTAACGACCACTGTTGTGCTTCCTGTGCCCGTTTGGAAAAAGAGGGTGTAGGAGATCTAGGACTCTTAGGTGGACTTGGCACTGGCTAAATGATTTGCTCGAGGCTATTAGATGATTGCGCCATTTGCTTTGTTGAGCAATCAGCCTTGTCATGAGCAATGTTGTGCCAATGATGCCTGTTATCCTCTTGGAAAATCAAAGGCTCTTTGGGCAATAATGACTTTTGTGCACGCTCAATGGCTACATATGACATTTGCTTATTAAGTATGCTAGGCTGAGGCTCTTTGTTTCGAACACTCATGTCTGGTTTCTTGCCTCGAGACCTAGACTTTCTCTTAGATTTTCTCCTATGCTTCATTGCTTCTGATGCAACCTGGCCTTTAGTTGATAGCGGTGGTCTAGCAGGGGATTTTGGTACCCAAATCCATTGGTTACCTACGTAATACCCTTGAGCACGTAGCAACGCTTTGGATATCTATCGCGGCGTTGTACTGACCCTCCATCAATGCCTGCGTCTATAAGGCTTGGGATTCTTTTGGGGTCTTCTACGATATTTGTAAGTCTGAAACCCTTCCTTGGCCTTGTCTCTTGACCTTCTTGTTTCAGGCATGGTGTCACTCACTGGTTCTCGTTGTTCGGCTTGTGCTTGTATCAACTCTTCCACCAAGTCCTTGCTCTTGTTAGCAGGCTTGACTGTTATGTTAGCACCCTCCTTGCCTTTCCCTCGAGGTTTGATAAGGTCACCCTTGCTAAAGGTTGTGACTATCCTCACACCTGGTAGTGTCAGGTGTATCCTTTGTGCTACATAGTCGGCTTCACACTTGGTCGCCCTTTTGAAGGGTCTTCCTAGGAGGGTTTCCTTCCCGTAATTAGCACTACTTGGAGGAACATAAAATAGGATAGGCAAGCTTTTAGTTTCAATTGTCACAAGGATTTTGCACTTTCCTATGAGTGCTTGTGGGTGTCCCCCGTAAGCGCTAAGAGTTGCATTAGTCGGTGTGAGCTCTGGTTGGCCTAGTAGGGTCCATGATTCATAGGTCAAGATATTAAAATCTACTCCTTCATCAATCAGAGCATCGATAATATGCTCTCTTTTCACGGTGAGTTTGACCCTAAGATAAGCAGGTGGTACTATGTCTTCATCTTCTCGGTCTTGGCTTGAAAATTTAAGCCTTCTGACAAATGCCCTTGAGTCCCCAACTACACGACCAGATGTGGATTCTCCACTGATGCCTTGGATCATCAATGCAATGCTATTCAAGGAGCATCTATCGTCAGGACTATCATATCTAGCCATTATCGCTGTTGTAGCTTGATGTTGTTGCTTTCCACTTTGACTAGATGCAGTCTGAATGCAACATGTATGTGTTTTTGTAGTGTGGCCTCTTTGCCCTTGTTGGCTAGATTGGCCCATTAAGGTTCTAGGGTCTTTGTTTATCTCTGTTCAGGTATGGGCTTTTGGTTGAGAATCCATGCTCGTGTAGAGCCATTACTACACTAGGGTCTAATTTGGAGGACCTGTCACAGTGCGCGTTTTCTCTCCAACCTACTTGGGGGAGGTACGAAGGGGGTAGCCCCTTTTGGGGGGGTCCGGGGGGGCAGTCCCCCCGGCCCGCAGGGCCATTACGGTAAACACCATGCGCAATTTGGAGGACCCTTTATAGCCAAATTTTGAACTACTTGCTCTAAGTTTCAGCCCATTGATGGATCTGTGATGTGGCTTTAGCTCGTAGCCTGTGGGGTCAATTTTGGGGTTTAGATGCATCAAAATTCGTGTTCTAGATACCTGTTCGATTTTGACAGTTTTTTGTCAAATTCTCAAATGTTCGATTTTCGGGAGTCCGATTATCGATATCGGACGTCCAATTTTGATTGGTCCGATCGGCCTAGTGGTTTGATTTTGGTCATGTCCGATTTCTGGAATCGGACGTCCAATTTTGACAGGTGTCCGATTCTGGGTGGTCCGATTCCTTGTGTCCGATTTCCAGGGTTCGAGTGTCCGATTTTCAAAATCGGACGCGGGCGAGTGTCCGCCGATCAGTCAGACAAGGGTGGCCCGATTCTGGACTGGTCCGATTCTGGACTGGTTCGATTCTGGGACTGTTGGGACTCGGATCGATGGTCCGATTTTCGGAGTCGGATGGTCCGACTCCAAAGATAGGGCAATCCTATTCTGGGACTTGGACGAACTGGTTCGACTGCGTGGCCGACAGCCCAGAGTTGCACGCAATGCCTCTAGGCTGACGTCTACTTCACCGAATCGTGCCGTGCTATCTAATTAGATGCAAAGCAACAGAGGGAAAAGCCTGGCATACCTAGAAACGGTGTGGCGCTTGAATCGATCAGCACGTCAACGATCTCCCTGCAGCTCTCTCTCTCCTTGGCTCTCAAGCTCACTCTCTTCTTAGAAGGTAGGGTGTCAAATGTAGTATTTCCTGATTCCTTGGGCCTCTTATTGCCCCATCCCAGCCTGCTCTGACCTCAAAAGTTAGTCCCTCATACTCTTCCAGCCAAAAATATGAATCTGTGCCCCTATTTCCTTGTTTCAGCCTATTATACAGCAACAGAAAACCCTACTGTTTTTCTTCTTTTTTCCTATCCTAATCTTAACCTAATGCAATAAAAATCAAAACCAGAGATGGAGATGGATGGTCCTACTCTAGTATTCGACAACAAATCAAAAACCTACTTGCTAAGGAGATCGAATACCTCTTCAAACTCCCTCGCTTCCTACCTATCTACCTCAAGCACCGGTTCGGGGAAAACCCTACTTCAATGCTCGATTCGAAGCGCGCAAGCGCTTAAGGCTTGAATCTGTTGGTCCCAGCAACAGAACCAAAATGTGGAAGCCTTTGCTCAATCGCCAAGACCCACTGACTGCTTATTGTTCAAGCGTTCCAAGCCGAGCACTAATGGTTACCTCTCACATAGCCGATGCGCCATCCATATCTACGGGTGTAGTGAGCTTATCTCCATGCCGATCGAGTTACCTCCTCTCCCGCGCACTCTAGTAGCACCATGATCCAAGTGCAAGCTTCAAGCAAGCTCCATCCTCAAGCTCCACACTCCAAGCTCCATTGCCGTAAGCAAGAGAAGAGAAGAGAAGAGAAGAAGAGAGGAGAAGATGGAGAGCTTCTCCTCCCCAGTCCCTCACCCTCACACGCTCACTCCCTCACACTCTCACACTCCCTCTCTTAAGCACAAGCTCAAGCAAGCAATAAGAAGAAGAAGAAGAAGAAGAAGAAGAGGAGAGCCACTTTTGGCCACACACAAGAATGAGCTTCTCATTCACTTTTAAACTTTATATATAAAACCCTAAATCCCTTTTTGGGTGGTCATCCCCTTATCCCCTTTTTTACATGGCCGGTCGTGGCCTAGGCCCTTTTTCCCATTGTCCTTCTATCTTCCTAGCTTCCTTTTCACCGCCCGTCTACATTTACAAATTGCACGGGTGAGAGCCCGGCGCTCCTTGAATTAAACCATGATGCGCTTGCACTCTTTTATGAAAGTATTGACTTGCGCTTTTCCTTGCGCGCCTTTCTCCCTTATTTAGGACTTTTCTACTTGTGCGTCTTTGTCTTTCGTTTCACTTTGCCTTGGCCTTTGTTTTCTGCTTTAGCTTTTTCGGATTTTCCACCTTCATCCGTTTGAGGGTTAACACCTATTACCAACATATAACATTTGTTCATCTTTAGAGGTGCTTGGTTCTTGGTTGGATTTTATCTTCTTTTCTTCTTCTAGCAGGGAGGCCTTAATACCAACTATTTTAGGACTAGGCATGTTTATTAATGTAGTTGACACATTATTATAGTCAGGAGGCATGCTTTTTAACAACACACCAATACAAATATCTTCATCTATCTTGAAATTTATCCCTGCAAGCTAGGTTAGGAGACTTTCCATGTAGCTCAGATGAAATGCTAGGGATGTATTAGGTTTCATATCAAGTCGAAATAATTCAATTAGTAAACCATACTTTGAGGATATGGACTGTGCACCAACCAAGGTATCTAATCTATCCTAAGTGTCATGGGACGTGTCACATGCATCTACATGATGGATGTAGATATAATCCAATTCCAATTTGATGATGGCCTATGCTTTATCGTCATTCTTTTTCCAAGTGGTTGCAAGAGTTGCATCTCGGGGCTTCTTTTCTTGTCCATTGGTAATGGCCCATAGGCCCTTCTTCATTAGGATGAGTTTGATGCCGGTTTGCTAGGTGTGAAACTCGACTCCATTGAATTGAACAGTTGGAGAGTCTTTTCCCATGCTGGAGTGGTAGAGTCAGCAGCAAATAAACTCCAAAATTATCATATTTGAGCAGCATAAGAGTTGATTGAGATGTGTCAAAAGACACAAGTGCTAAGAGCACTAAATGAGTGTCAATGGACACAAGTGCTAAGAGCACTAAATGAGTGTCAAAAGACACAAGTGCTAAGAGCACTAAATGAGTGTCAATGGACACTATGTTTCTTCCTTGAGTATTCCAAATTTGCACAATCCTTCAAGCTATTTCAAATCCAAATATTTCCCTTCTTGATTTGATGTTGGGACCTTCAAATCTGAGTGATAGGACCTTTAGTGTGTTGGAATCAATGAGTAGATGAAGTAAAAAGGAGCTTCAGTGAAAGTGAGCTATGGTAGATTAGGGTTTTTAGGAACATGCGATTGGTATTTTGCTTAATTGCTGCTCACAAAGGTAGCCATTTGAGAAACCCTCTAAGTGGGAGAGAGTTTAGATGTATAGCTTCAAAAGGCCTATGATAATGATCAACATTGTTGCGTGTACAGACTGAACAAATTGTAAGATCAGAGCAGACACAAGCGCAGATAGGACAATGAGCTAGAATTCACACAATGCTGAGCTAGATGATCATCAATGTCTTGGTTTGAAGTGCTAGGAAGAAGCGTCCTGAGTAGAGGAAGATATGTCTAGAAGGAATCTCAGTGAGATATGGCTTGGTTTGAGAGATATGAAGGCTCTAAGCAAGGTAGGTACATGCTATGGCTGCCATGAACGGTCAAGTGGAGATAGAGGTGGAAGATCAGACCTTCAGCTGGCAATGATGAATAGAAGCTAGAAGAGCAGAGAGGGAAGTTGAGATGAGCTAGGCCATGCCCAACTAAGCTCTGATACCATGTTACAATGCATGGATCTAGGACATGGATATGGAGGTTGAAAGAGGAAGAGTGAGCTCATGAGGACATAAACATTAAGATTGACTCTCACACAAGTGAATTAGGTTCCAAGATTGAGACTTGGACTCATAAACAAAATCTTGTGTGTTGACAATGACTCATACACTTTACTAGAAGAACAGAAGTACTATGACATTGCATTCAAAAAGAGAACAAGTACAATGCCTTATAGGAATAGACTAGGTTGCACTTTCCACCACTGTGCATATGGGATTCTACATCTTGAGCCCACATTGCTCCATATCAGGCTAAGCTAAGTGTGATTGCCAATATCTCAACAAGCTCTTGTCGAAGCTTCTCTCATCTATCGAGCCACTTGACTTCGTAGTTGCGTTAGAGTTCTTCAATGGTCTCGAGGGAGAGTGGGGTTGCGCCATCCAGATTCTTTGCTCCAATTGCATGGGATTGGAGAAAGACCTTCTCTTGCTCCAGTTGTTGTGTTCTAGTGTCCTGAAATCATCAACAAGGGCCAGATGTGCGTGCTTACACACCTCCAGCCTTTGGAATGTTCTTGGAGAGTGACATCCTTTTGTTGGAGTTGCCCAGAGGAGGGCAATATTTTCTTGCTTGAGGCAATCCTCCTAGGTTGCGAGGTCGTGCTGATGGTGCTACCTAGTCAAGAACCCATTGATGAAGTTCAATGATAGGTGGGCCATCTCCCAGATGTGAACTTAGGTGGAATTAGAATGAGTTGCTAGGACAAGTTCATAGGGAGGGGCATGGTTACCAAGGAGTTGCCATCTAGACTAGTGAGGGTTGAAGTGGGAGAGAGGGGCTTGTTGCCATTAGTGGTCTCCTCATGACGTGGTTGCTTTTGGCCCTTCAACTTGAGGAGGGAAAGTTTTTGGCGGGGAGGCTAGTGGTAGAGGTGGATTTCTTTGGGGACCAACAATGTTCCTGATGTGACGGTCTTGTTTGGCAGGGTGCTCGGTAGTGGTGCTAGCAGGTAGATCCTCCTTTTTGAGGACTTAGTCTTTGATGCTCTCCATGGTAGGATGCTCCCCCTTTTTGAGCACTTGGTCTTTAGCGTTGTCCATGGGGTCCTCAGTGGGATTAGAGACGAGCTTTATTGCAGCTCCTATCTCAGGATGAGACTGGGAGACCTCCATCGTCGATGAGGAAAGTTGGTGGGGAGGGTCAACAAGGATAGGTGGGAGAAAGAGCAGGGTGAAGTGTTGTCCACACATAACCTTGATGATTTTGATAGTGAATGGCCCATGCAATAGGCACTTTGCCTTGATAAGGAGACAGTCTAGAAGTACATGGGCTAGGCGATAGGGGTATTATGAGGAGAGAAGAAAAGAAAGGCTATATTTTTGGAGATGGTGAATCCCTTGGCTTGCAGGTAGAGGGCTTCGAGCAAGAACCTGAGGATGTCAAGTTTGCATTTGTGGTCACCAACAAGGTTGCTCAGTGGTACTCCTTGTTGAAATGGGGGCAAAGATGTCTTCCATGGTGGCGGTGGGAAGTATTGGTGGGTTAGCTTCACCATGGGTGGGTGAGTACAACTCTGATTGCACTCTCTTTGAAGAGAGCTTATACTTGTGGCCCTGGATGTAAATGATGGAGCTTGAGAGGAGCTATTTCGAGATGGTTTGGGTGTCAGGGTGGACTAGGGTAGCACTCCATAGGAGGTTGGTGCAGGGACTCGATCCAGCTGGCCATTTGTAAGAGCCTTAGTGATGATGGGTCTAACCTCATTAGTGGTGAGTTGGAAGGACACCATGGCAAGGAGATGGAAGGAGGACAAAAGATAGAGAATGCGAGAAGAGAGGTGTGCATAAGTGTTGGTGGGCGAGAAATAAGGGTGTGAAGAGGAGATTCTTTCTTAAAAGATGGTGTGATTAATGCGCAAGGATAGTGGTCGATGCATGCACAATGAAATACTATTAAAATCTAAGCTATGCAAGCTCAATACAAGCCAAGAAGAACCTTATGCATGCTCATAAAGATCCATGCACAAATACATGAGTAATAGGCATCAGTAGAATCAATAGGCATCCAATACAAGTTTCCCTCTGTAGTGTATATAGTAGACCTATTTGCAATAACCAACAATGGCTGACCTTTAACAACTCAAATGGAGCTCAAGAGCAAGTCAAAAGGCCTTTTAGGACATTGGAAAAACATTCTCTAATGATCCTAGTATCAGAGCATGAGGAAATGAGCATAAATGAAGCCCTCAAAGTGGTTCAATGGCTATCCCTATTTTATGATAGAATGTTGCTCCAAGTTGAGTACCAATGCTGAGGGAGGCAAGCAATGCCCACTAGCTATCCAAGTGCTATAGGAGCCACAAGGGGGCTGCGGATGCCTTTAGTAGATCATGGAAGGTCAGACCTAAAATAAACATAAATCATGCCAGCTAGTTTGATGCTTGTGTGGCTATTGCTAGCCACCTATGAGCAATAGACACACTCTCACTCTCACTCAAGCTAGAGAGAGAGAGAGAGAGAGAGAGAGAGAGAGAGAGAGAGAGAGAGAGAGAGAGAGAGAGAGAGAGAGAGAGAGAGAGAGAGAGAGCACATATGGCTTTACCTTTCATTAAAGCACTTGAACTTTATATATAAGAATTTATTACGTCGCTGCAATGTGGGTGAAAAATAATAATGAGAAAGATGAAAAAAATAAGTGGTAAAATTTTTTATTCATGCATTGTTGCTAATGGCTCATGCTTCTTCTTGGCAATTTCTTTATTTTCATCGGCTTCTTCATCTAGTTCTCCTTGATTCTTTTCTTTCCTTTGGTGTCATTCACTTGTTCTTACTTCTCTTTCTTAATCTTTTGTCTCCATGTGTTGTGAATGGTAACAAATACTATTCAAATTTCAAAGAAGAATAGACAATTTATAAAGCAAACAATAGTTTACAAGGTTTTCTTCCTTTGTTGCAACTTGAGGTATGTTGTATAAGCAAACTTGAACAATAGATGTAACTAATCCATGAGCATGGTCTAGAGATAGTGTAGGATCTTAAAAGATCAAGAGCCAAACTAAGTAGAAATAACATCAATATTAGTACCAACATTTGAAAATCGAGCATTATGGAAGCATTACAAAAGAGAGAGTCACCATTTAAAATTCAAACTAGTTAGTATTTACTAATATTTGAAACCCATGCTTGTGCCTATAAACATGAAAGCTTTCACTTAAAAAATTATTAATTTCATGTCCTTAATATATACCAAAAGACACTAGGGTCATGATCCACAATGATGGTGATGATGACAAAAGAATAAAAATATGACATTAGAATCTCCATTGCTATTGCTCAATAATGGTTTTCATTATTTGGATGAGACATAGTTGTACACATGCTTGAATCTCATTGTGAAGCTAAAGAAGGAATAGTACTTCAAACATGAATGATGCTTCCTATGCCAATTTCTATGTAAAGTGTTAATCCATTAATAGGTGGAAATTTAATGTTTGTGTAATAAGAGGTGATGATAAACACTTTGAGGAGGTTTTTCATTTGCTAATCAACTTGTTGTTGGGGTTAAGACCAATGGCCAATAGCTGGGTAGGTACCCCTTGTATATGTACACACTGTGTTATATATAAGTGAAGATAACAAAGAATAAGGGTACCACTCATTTTTGTACCCACGTACCTCTCTTGTGTTCTTCTCTCTCTCAACCCTCTTGTACTCCGTAGCTTCTACCTCTCATCCCACCATTGCTTCCCTCACAACTAATATTAGAGCAGCATTCAGTGTCTATGGAAGCTCATGCTCAGAGTGAGAAGCACGAGGAGTGAAGCTTCATCACGAAGGTCAAGGATTCGAGCTTCTTCTTCAACATTGATGCTTGTTTCTTGCACATTGATAGAGGTACTATTCTCATCATTGGGATCTATATATGAGTCATCTAAGTGCTTGAGCCATTGAAGCTTGATTTGGGGCTACAATAGCCCATCTTGACATTGATTTGGGTAGCCATTAGTGGTTGGAATTGATGTAAAATAGTTTGGCTTTGGGTGCTCACTAAGAGGTTTTGATGCTCAAAGAGATCGAGCAACATTGAAGCTTTTCAAGAGAAGAGAAATCAATATTCTCTTCCATTTTCTTCCTCTCAAATGTATGTATAGTAGAGGAGAAAGTAAAAATACATTTCAAGCATTCACTTTGGAGCCATGATCTCCATTTTGAGTGGATATAGAGCATGATGCAAAAGTCGTGGATATCCATGGAAGCTTGACAATATATTTGTATTTTGGCCATAACTGTTGCATACGATATTAGATTGAGGCATTTCATAGCTCAAAGTGAAGTGTGATGAGAGCTACAGATCACAAGCAATCATATAGTTGATCTCTATGTAGTTTTCAGTTCTTTGTTTTACAAAGAACATAACAATTCTATTTTGGACAACTCGTTTGGATAGAAGTTCACACTTGGAGGCTCCTAGATTACATCTGGGTTGGGACTACACACAAATTTCCATGGATTTTTTGTCTTAAAGGATTTACCATGTTATTTTATGCTTACTTTGTAGAGATTAGATGGGTTAAAGTTGATTTGTAAAGGCAATTTGCATGTAATTGGTCTCTAGTGGTTGTTTTACGTTCAAAAGATAGTTGGAATACTTGGGAAAGCTTGCAAAAAACTCATACGCCTTTGGGATGCTAAAATATTATTTTTGCATCAATTTTATGCTAGTTTTTTATTTGTATAGCTGTTGTTTAGCTTTGTAGGACACTTCATTTGTAGTTCATTAGTCTATTTTGAGCTTGCAATTAGATATTCCTTGCCATGTTTTGGATTGCAAACATACTTTTGCCATTATGGCTCCTTCATTGAGGTTCAAAGAATGCATTGTTTAATATTGAAAAGCTTGATGGTACGAAGTTTTCATATTGGAAACAATAAATATACAATGTATTAGTTCAAAAGAAGTAGGTAAAACCAATGAAATGTAGTGGGATTAAGCCCGAGGACATGAATGCATATATATGGAAGAAATTGAACGAGTTGGTATGCTCTAGTATTATATTGACACTCTCTAAAGTCTATGTATTTTAATGTGAAAGATACAATCTATTAGTTTGAGAAGAAGTAGGTAAAGCCAATCAAATGTAGTGGGATTAAGCCACCCGAGGACATGAATGCAAATATATGAAAGGAATTGAATGAGCTGGTATGTTCTAGTATTATGTTGATAGTCTCTAAAGTCTATGTATTTTAATGTGAAAGATACAATAGTAGATATGGTGTATGGAAAAAGCTTGATGACCTGTATTAAAAAAAAGTGTAGCATCACAAGTTTTTTGGTTGAAAAACTCATTGATCTCCACATGGAGGAGGGAGCTTTGATGTCTGGTCACCTCAATGAGTTTAACACCATTTTCAACCAATTAACATCTTGAAAGATTGTCTTTCATGATTCAGTGAAGGCCATGTTCTTGTTAGTCATATTTTTTGAGAGCTGGGATACTTTTAGGATTTCCATTAGTAATTTCACAGGTTGCAAGTGGTCTTAGGAGTGCTAATGTGGAGAGTAACTTACTCACCAAGAAGGTGAATAGAAAGAACAATGCAAGTTCAAAGAGCTCCAATGCACTTATGGTGAGAGGAAGGTTAAATGGCATGGGAATTATTATGAGAGAGGTAAATCAAGAAGCGATTCACGTAGCAAAAATGATGTAGAATGCTACTTCTATAACAAAAAGGGACACAATAAAAAGGATTGCTAAAGTGGAGGAATAAGCAAAAAGGCAAGAAGGCAAATGAGAACAATGGCAAACAGAAAAGCAAGGTAAAAATCAAGGAGATTAATGCACGTGGTATTGATGATGGTGATGTCTTATTTGTATCCTATTTCGGTGATGCATTTTTAGTTGGTATATCTTAGAATTGGTTTATGGATTCAGGAGCATCATTTTATGTTACTCCACTTAGGGAGCGATTCTCTACTTATGATATTGGAAAAGAGTGTGCTTCCATCTTGGAAACAACTATGCATACAACATTGTTGGCATTGGGGATATACACTTGTCTTTTGCCAAATGGTTCTTCTTTTATCTTGCAAAATATATGGCATGTTTTAGACTTGAAATAGAGTCTGATCAGTATAGGAAAACTTGATGATTGTGATTATAGAGTGATATTTGGTGATCATGTATGGAAGATTTGCAAGGGATCTCTTGTTGTGGCCAAGGGGACAAAATCCTGACACTTTTTATTATTTGCATGTTTCTGGTGTTAAAGACCATATTGTAGCTGTCTCAAAAACCATCTATTTCTTTATGGCATCACTATTTTTGGGGGTATGTGTCAATCATTGGAATGAAAGCTTTGTGCCATTTGAACTATCTTGTCTAAATTTTTATGATCTTGGTTTTTGTGAGCATTGTCTCTTTGAAAAGCAAACCAAAATGTTGCATAAGAGAAGTAGCAAGAGTAGAAGATTAGAATGTCTTGACTAAGCTCATAGTGATTTGTTTGGGCCAATGCCCATTGTTTTATTGGGACGAGCATTGTACTTTGTCACTTTTATAGATGATGCAGAAGGAAGTTTTGGGCTTATGCTTTTCATAAGGAGAGTGATGTATTAGATGAAATCTAAAAGTTCTTGATATGTGCAAAGAATTGATCACGCAAGAAGCTTCTTGAGAACTGATAATGGTGGAGAGTATACCTTACATGCCTTTACAAAATTTTGTGCAAGTTGTAATATTAAGAGAGAGTTGACAACTCCTGCAAATCTTGCTCAAAATGGTGTGGTTGAGAATATGAACATGACCATTTCGAAAAGGGTACATAGTACACTTTGTAATGCTAGTCTCATTAATGGATTCTGGCATAAAGCTATAAAGGTAGCAGAGCATTTGATCAAATGTCTCCTATCAAGCTATTGAATGGCAAGATACTAGAGGAGTTATGGTTTGGCAAGAGACCTAGTTATGATCACTTTGTGTATTATTGGATGTAACACATTTTATGCATATAACTAGGGACAAGTGAAGTAAGCTTGATCGTAAGTCTAAGAAGTGCATTTTTCGTGGCTATGGAGAATCATATGAAAATGGACTATCACTTGTGAGATTGCGAATCAAAGAAGGTAGTATGCATCCATGATGTTATCTTTAACGAGGATAAAATGCATAAGTGGTCCACTAAAATGGTTGTGATCTACAAAGTGGTGCTTCAAGAGGATAGACAACCAATACATGAGGAGAATGTATGACTTGTTCCACATGATGTAGGGCTTGGTCAATTAGCAAATGCTAAGGTGGGAATGCAAAGAGATGGTGGACTCCTAATAGGGAATGGTATCATAAGATTGATACCTTTATGTGGTCTCAAGGGTACACACTAAGAGTGAGACCGATTACAACCTATATACAAGGAAGGCTAGGGATGTTAGTGTTATGATCTTCATTCTATGCATGAATGACATGCTCATTGCTACAAAGTCCATCATGGATGTGGATGCTTTAAAGAAAAGGTTACATGAAAGCTTTGACATGAAGGACTTGGAGAATGTTGGTCACATTCTTGGTATGCACACTATGTGAGATCGAGACAAAAATGTACTCTATTTTTCTCAAGAGAAATACATTGGCAAGGTATTGAAGCATTTCAATATGGAGAGAGGAAAGTCTATCAATGTTCCATTGCCTCCATATTTGAGACTTAACCAAGAGGACAATCCTAATTTAGATGAGAAGAAGGCTGAAATGGCCAAGATTCCATATGCATCATCCATAGTTGGTAGCTTGATGTACACCATGGTTGCTACATGTCTAGATATTGCCTATGCAATGGGAGTAGTTAGTATGTATATGGAAAACTGTGGCAAGAAGCATTGGGAGGTAGTAAGGAGTACCATAAGATACTTGAATGGCACTAGGTTTATGTATATATGCTTTGAAGGGAAGGATGCATGTGTTCTTGGATATGTAGATGTTAATTTTCTAGGGAGCGTAGACCCTAGGAGGTCTACTATAGGTTTTGTATTCACTTTCATAGGTGGTGCAATCTCTTGGATCTCTTGATTGTAGCCATTTACAACTCTATCTACCACTAAGGTAGAGTATGTTGCAGCCATCACCATTGAGGCTTGCAATGAAGCTATATAGCCTATTCATCTACGAAATAATTCTTTCATTTTGAAAAAATATTTTGTATAAAAGCATTCTTTGTACACAAAAATTAAGGTATTATATAGAATACATGGGGATATTGAACATAAATGCTAGGTTAGGATGTGCTTGTAAGTAGGCTATGAAAGAGGTAGCCATGTGACCAAATGCTTTGTGCCCTTGAAATAATAAGGGTTGTATATAGTGATTACTACATTGAGCTCATGTAGGACAACACAAGCTCAAATGTGGCACAACATAAGCTTAGATGCAGTATTTATCTTGAAATATTATATGATAACAAGACGAGGTTCTCATAAGCTTTGTGTAGAAATGGATAATAATTGTGTACTTTCTCCATTAACAATTAGTCTAGTCCAAACATATTATGTAATGAGAAGATGTGACCTTCCTATCCAACTCCATTATTCTAGTTCTATGCAAATCTATTGCTTGAAAAATAGATCCAAATGCATGAACTAGAATAAACCAAGACAACTTGACTCTCTTTAATATTCTTGTAATCTTCATTGAGCTCTAATTTTCTTTGATAATATTTGACTTGAGGTGTGGATGGTTCCATCATTAAGCATATACCAATTTGTAAGCAAATGGAGCTCAACTCTATATAATTGTGCATTCACAAGAATAATGTGTTTGGAAATACAACATGTTTAACAAAGAATCAAAATTTACACTATGCATTTCCAAGAATAATACATATTCCAACATAAAGAAATACAATATTTTTAATAAAGAAGAATGGAGGATGACCAAGGTAAATAAGGCTATCAAATTTTACATGTGTGATACTAAATGCACTTGTCAATGACTCCAACAATTGCTATTCCATAGTTGTTGTTAGGAACACATATTTACAAGCTCTTAAAATTAGTGTCAAATTCAATTTTAATAATAAAAATGTACATATAAAATAGGGTCATTTCTTACATATGTTGAATGTTTTCTTATCATTTTCTATTTTGTAGTTTGAAGCCCACAATTTGTCCTTTCTAATGAAACTTGGCATTTTCCCTTTTTCATTTGTTGACTTTGTGAGAACTTTTGGTAGAGGGGAGCATTGTTATTCAATAATGGAGCTTGTATTTTTGGATTCCATATATCATCCTCTCTTGTATTGTGACATGTACATGCTTGCATAGAGTTAGTTAGCTTCATCTAGAAGAAGCCATGGAAGAAACTTGTATAGAGTTAGATATTGTTTAGAAGAAGCCAGAGAGAAGAAATTTGAGATGTTGAAAAATATATGATAAGATAATGATTGAGGTATAAGATCAATTGAGGAATTTTGGCACACTCAATTCTCTTCATGTCATGGTAAGCTAAATTGTTAAGGTCATGATAATCTTGCCTTTTAAGGTGACACAAATAAGAAAGGTTTCCAAATGAAGGTGATATTTCATGCAAAACTAGTAGGGATCATAGTAAATCCTTCACGTACTAAGTCAGAGAAAAACCAAAGCTCACTACAAATCCTTTGCCAAAAAAGTTAAAGAACAACCACAAATTAGACCATAAAAACCTATAAATGATGCACCAATAATGATTATGAACAAGAATGCATAACATACAATGGATACATGGCCAAGAAGAAGTCATAGAATAACCATAGATTCAAAATAAAACGCCTAAAGATAAGGAACATAGGGATCATTTTGAAAACATAGCTAACTGAATTAAGTTGATAGCTCAAATAAGTAACCTTACAGTGAAATTCAATAGCAAATCACTATAAGTTGGTAAGCACTTTTTGAGAAAACTCTTAGACCAAGAACTTATGGCCTTATAGAATGAATTCAAGAAATGCTTTCAACTTTATTTAGCAATCTTGTTGTCACTCTCCTCCCAATTTTCCTTTGAAATCTTAAATATCTAAGAAGAAATTCTAGCAATAATAGTCATAGGAACCTCTTCATTAAATCTTTCATCTATTATATTAGTTCATAGGTCTAGGTTTGGTCACCATAAAATGTGTGGCAACAATAGTCTCATGGAATTCTTGATTATTTATTTCATTCATTATATTAGTTAGTAGGTTTGCCAAGATGGTACAACTTGCAAAAGCTTGGGGGAAAAGAATGAAGAAACAAGTCTTTGAATGCTATATAGCGGGAGAAATCAATATTGAACATCTAAATAAGTTGAAAGGCTTGACATAATGTAAATAAGTAAGAGCTCAAATAATGTAAATCACAAAAAAAGTCCATGTAGGAAGTAACTCGAAGACTAACTAGTCTTTCCACAATTCCTTTTGAAACCCATGAGAGACATTTGCCTATGTACATTGTAACTTTACAAATTTGCAAAAGTTTCAAGCTCATTGATTGATTCTACATGCAAAAGACTGCAAGAACAAGCTTTGTATCCACTTAGGGTTTTCTTAGTTTCTAATGTACCTCTTTATGCTCTCCAAAACTTCCCTACTAATATGCTTTAGTTAGGGAGACCATCATATATGTTTTAAACATAAACACGTACTCTTAAAATATTCAAGAATGAATTGGATTTGTCTACTTTCCTTTGAGAATTTTTAAGGATCACTTTTGTGCACTTAGAAACTTGGGCTTGATAATTGGAGGCAATTGAGATGAATAGACAAATGATATGACATGCACGGATATTTCTAGTTCTATAGAAGGGGAATTTTACATGAGGGAGAGGGAGTTGAAATGGTGAGTAGGAGTGAGAGAGAGAAGAACACAACTAGAAGTAAGAGCAAATGGCTATGGAGGTTCGAACTCAAGAGACGAAGACCGGTGTGTTGGAACTCCAACTATCACAATATGTGACCTGTCTTCCCTTTGTTGTTTAGTCATAGTAAAGAAAAAGGAATAAAGAAGATAGTGATGGGAAACTGCCACCTATAGTATACAAGTATGCTAGCACTAAGCACAAAGATAATTGTAGGTGGCTAGGCACATGCATCCTTTAACCCCCAATAACCTCTTTCTTAAAGGTGAATATGCATGGAGTGAGGAGAAAAAAGTACAATATGTACATATGAGTACAACAAGATGAGAAAAACCATCACCTCAACCTATGCCATTATCTTCCTATGGAAGACATAATGTTTCACTGGGAGACTTTTAGTGAGTAGATCAGCATGACTCTTGTTTGTAGAGATCTTGAGAAGCTCTATGTACTCGTCCTCAATCACCTCTTTGGTGAAGTAATAACACTCCTCAATCTGCTTGGTGTTTGCATGAAAGACCAAATTACGTGCCAACTAGATGACGCTCATAGAGTCCCATGTGCAGGATAGGAGTCATAGAAGTAATACCAAGTTTGCAACTAGATGACCTAACCATAGGGCCTCCTTGCAAACCTCATTAGCTGCAACGTACTTAGTCTCGGTAGTAGACAAGGTAGTGCATTTTTGCACCCTAGATATGTTAGAAAAAATACCTCCAACAAAGGTGAGGGCATAGCCAAAGGTGAACTTCCTACTATCTGTATGTCCTATGTAATCAGAGTCAGGAGTCAGTGTAACCCATGGCTCCAATATCTTGGTTGCCATAGCAAAGGCACAAGTTTGCAATGCTCTTAACGTATCTCATGATACCCTTCACGACATCCCAATGTCACCGACTAGGTGTTGCTATGTAACGAGCTACAACTCCCACTACAAATGCTTTGTTAGGTCCAGTGGTGATGATGACATACATCAAGCTACCCACTTTAAATGCATAAATAATCTTGGCCGTCTTAGCCCTCTCATAATTGAACTAGGGACAATCTTCTTGACTGACCTTCACATGAGAAGGTAAAGGGTTGCCAATGGGCTTATCACCATGTATATTGAATCATTCAATAATCCTGTGAATGTACTCCTTCTATAGAGGAGTCTCTTAGAGTGATTACATGTGATACACATACCAAGTATATGAGAAGCATGCCCCATATCCTTTATCTCAAAGCTCCTCTTAAACTGAGTCTTTGAAGCATCCAACTCATCATGAGAACTCCTGGCAATCAAAATATCATCAACTAGAGTACCAAAATAATAAGGCTATCATCATGCGACTTCTTCTATATGGAGACATGGATCCATAATGCTGTAGGAGAAAGATTGTGAATGCATAAAGGTATCAAACTTATGATACCATTCCCATAATGCTGTAGGCATAAGATTCTGAATGCATAAAGGTATCAAACTTATGATACCATTCCCTAGGTGCTTGCTTAAGTACATAGAGACTGTTTCTCAACTTACACACTAGGTGTTTCTTGTCCTTTTCTACAAAGCCTTTGAGCTATTGCATACAAATGTCTTCATGTAGGTCTCCATGTAGAAAAGTCATCTTAACATCCATCTAATACAAGTCCTAACAATGCAATGAAACCAAGTGAAGGGTCATCATTTTGACCACAAGAGAGAAGATCTCATCAAAGTCAACTCCTTTTTTGTGTTAAAAACCCTTTGCAAAACCAAATGGGCCTTATATAACCACGGGCGCTCTTCAACTTATACACCCACTTGAATGGCAATGTATATTTTCCACTAGGCAAGGAAACTAAATTCGAAGCATGATTTTTCTATAGTGACTCAAACTCAAATTGTGTAGCCCTCTCCAAGATGAACTATTATCTCTATCCTTCTCATAAGTAAGAGGTTCATCAAAATCTATCACCATGACATAATGGATAGAGGGTTCATAACAATCAGGAGGACACGAGGCTCTAGTAGAGTGTTGCAAAATTGGTTGTGGAGCTAGTACATCTTGTCCTTTCTATCCATGATTGATATAATCCTACACAATAGGTGGATCTTGGGCCATTGGAGCATCAACAACAACCGCAGGCTTTCTAACGGGGGTTGTTGTGCAATAATAAGAGGTTCCTCCTAAAAGATTGCCTTGCACACCTCAATCACCTACTTAGGTTTTTTATGCAACTTATTCTCATGAACCACAACATCATCACTACAGATAAGTTTCCAAGCTTGTGGATCCCAAAGACAATAGCCCATCTCACATGCATCACCATATTTAAGAAAGATGCATTTGATAGACTTCGGATCAAACTTATTGCACTGGTCTTTGGGAATATGGCAAAATGCCTCACATTCCAAGACTATCAAGTGTGCATATGAAGGGGGTTTACTAGACCATAGCTCCTTTGCAACTCTATTACCAAGAGTAGTGCATGGGGATCTATTAATCAAGTGAATTGTAGTAGTAATTTCCTCGTCCCAAAATGAATAAGGTAAGCCTACATGATTGAGCATACTATGGACCCTCTCTTGAATGGTTCTATTCATGCATTGTGCAATACCATTTTGGGGTGGGATATAGGGAGCGGCCAACTGATGCTAATGTCCCAATCATCAAATAACTGCTCAAACACACTTGAGAGAGACGTACTCATCCCCATGATCTTAACTAAGACATTTTTGTTTATGACTTCTTAACCAAAGAGACAAATCATTGAAAAGTAGCTAGAACCTTTGATTTTTTCTTTATGGGATGTGTCCATAATTTATATGAAAAGTCATCAATAAATGTGATAAAGTAATTAGCACCACCCAAATTGATATGGCATGGGATCACATATATTAGAATGAACAAGTTCCAATGGCTCACCCATGCACGTAGAGCCAAACTTATTATGAGCATTGCAAGTCTACCAGCTTTAAAACTAATGATCAAAGTAATTAAAATAAGAGAAGTCTAGGACATGCAATATTATAAATGAGTCAAAACTTTCATTATTTTAAATGACATGTACCCAAGGTGACAATTCCATAGAGATACATGCTAACGACCAATACATGATCAATAGAGCTAGAAACAAGAAAAGGATAAAGACTATCAATTTTGGCACCTATATAAAAAATGAGGTTGCCATGAGTGGTTTTCTAAGTAGAATCACCGAAAGAGACATGATAACTAGTGTCATCCAATTATCCAGTAGTAGAGATAAGGCTTTTTGTCAAAGTTGGGGGACACGAATGCATCATGAAAAAAAAAAGAAGTACTTATAGGAAACTACAAGCTAATGTCACCGATGCCAATCATGTCACATACATGATCATCTCCCAATTGTATAGAACCAAGAATGATATGGTAGGTATAAAGCCAACTACAATAGGGGATTACATGAAAGGAAGCCCTTGAATCAAGTAACCAACACTAAGAGAATGAAGCATGATAATCAATCAACTATGTGGCCCCAAGTGAAGAAGGATCCAATATATAATCATTTGAACTATACTCCAATGCATTAATCTCTTCAATCTCGATAGTGAATTTAGTGATTTGTTGATCATCCTAATGATCTAGCATTACCATGCACTTTCCCTTTATCTTTATCAATCCTATCCTGGCATATCTTATAGCATTGTGGATGTATGTGTCCTAGTACCCACAATAATGACATGTAAGAGAAGACTTAGGATTGCAGGATTTACTACAAGCCTGCCCATGAGATCTAGACTTAGAGCTATTCTACTGTGGATCTCTATCACAATAGTCATAATTGCCTCTAACGTCATTTCTATCTATAACTGTGAGAGCATGAAAGACATGGGTTGCACCAACATTCCTCCTATTATCCTCTTTAGTGAGTAAAGCTCCCTCTACATTTAAGCATTTAAAGCCTTCCTTAGGAGCATTCGTGCTAATGACAGTACAAAATGTACCCCATGACTTAGGGAGAGGGACAAGTAAGAACATAGACATCATCAAATATGAACTTCTTCGATATGATTTGGCTTTGCAAATAAAGTGAAATTGTTTAGTTGTAAAAACGATGACGTATCTAGTTGATTCTAGGATAATTATATAGGATAGGGTACAAAATTGAAAATGTGTTCTAGGAAGCATATGCGAAAATAGTTGGAGGCCACTTCAATGCCACAACCATGACACAAAAGATTTTCTAGTCCCAACTGTGGTGGTCGACACTATTCAAGGATGTAGGATAATTTGTGAAACGCTATGAAGAATGCTAGTGCATGAAAGTGCCCATCAAGAAAGATATAATGGAGCTTATGCTAGTGCTTGCATGTCAACCCTTCGAGAAATGGAGAATCTACTTTATGGGACGTATTACCCCTACCACACAATATTCGTAAGCAAAATACATCATAGTCGCTATTGACTATAGACAAAATGGGCTAAGGCATGCACCACAATTAAAAATAATGCAAGAACAACAACTAAATTCCTTTGTAAATAGGTGATATCAAGGTTTGGATGCAATAGAAATTGTGAGTGATTGAAGAACACATTTTATAAATGAAGTAGTTCAACACTTGCTCTCTACATTCTTGATCATCCACAAAAAGTTAGCACTCTATTATTATCTGCAAGCAAATGGGTAGGCCGAATCAACAAACAAAACCTTGATTAACATACTAATCAAAATCGTCTTAGGATCAGGTCGTGCGAGGATAATAAATTGATGGCAACATTATATTGTACTACTTATAAAACAACCACAAGACAAACTGCTTTTAGGTTCACCTATGGCACATATGCCATCATGCATGTAGAGTTCTTGATCCCCTAGTATATATATTTCAATATAAGAATGGTGGGAAGGGAACAAGGACTAGACGAGGTAGCTAGAATGGCTAACGAAAACTCAACTTTTATCCACTCATGTGCTTATTGTAGAAAAAACATGTAGGAAAACTTGGTTCAATAAACATGTGTAGCAAAAATCGTTTGAACAAGGAGACTTAGTCGTCCTTTTTTAACTCAAGGAACACAAACAAAAATTGAAATTTAGAGGATTGGGGACCTATCACATTCATGCCATTAGCCGAACCAAAAACATGGACCTCACAACTCTTGATGGCGGTGAGGAGATTGACCACTTTAATGAAAGTCGCATATAAAAATGCTACCCTTCTAGACATCCTAAACATGAGAAACGTACAGCACCCACCAATGGTGCAAAGACTCAAAATAAAACAACAAAACCCTTGCAAAAAAAAAAAGCAGCATGATCCCTCAAATGAAATCTTCAAGCATGAGTAGTTATAATTCATAATTTGGATGATGAGGAAGAATTGGATATAGCACTAGCCTATCCACGCCTTGAAACTCACTACATTGAGAGAGTCCTAGTCAATGCTCTCATTGACAAAGGCTTAGACTTTAATATCTTGCCTTATTTGGCATCAAATCAGGCAACCCTCATTGATACCATCTAATGCAAAACTAAATTCATATGTGGGACAAGAAATCTTGCTAGGATGCTCATTCAAGTAAAAACACAATGTCAAGTTTATTTTAGTATGATGATGAAGAGCTCTTGAATCTCCTAGTTTAAGCCTTAGTGATAGAGTAAGCAAGGCATAAGCCTTACTTAGTGAAAATCGTGGACATCAGAGATCCTTGAATGGTCTAGAATTCTACATTGTCTACATCTAGTAGCTTGCTATTCTCGAGCGAAATATCACATTTAAGGTGTTCATTCTCTTGCTCATAATGTGAAGATTATTCCTATGTAATTAGTTGATGTGTAAGGAACATGTCTTGAGAGTAGAATGAGGTTGAAAATTGATGATCTCCATGGAAGTTTCAAAGAAGGCTTGAAGAGGAAAGGGAAACCTTACTTCTTGAAAAGTAACCAAGCTTTTAGTCTTCATTAAAGTTTGAGAACCCCAATTTGTCCAAGAACCTCCAAAATGTCTTCAGAAAAGGTCACAACCTGCTAACATGCCACCAAAATGGTTGTTTGGGCATGTAGGCCCAAGGATATCCAAGTCATAGCTACAAATGTTCTTGTAATACCCCAAAAGAATACACCTTGAATGCAAGGACTCAAGGAAGATTAATCTACAAACCCTATACATGATGAAGCAAAGAATACAACCATGATATGCACACAACCTAAAAATAGCAAAACTATGGCCAAAATTGAGCTAGTAATCATTATTATAGCCCCCTAATAAGTGCCAATTGCCAGCCATGTTGAAACTCTCCTCAACTCTCGTTGATTGATCTACCAAATGGCCACATAACTGGGTGGCAAGATCAGCTTCCTAGTCTGGATTGTTTCACCCACCTTGACACGATGTTCAAAACACTTTCTCGAGCATAGGAAACGACCAATCTAGGAATCATGGATGAATAGATGATAAATCCCATCTCTTATTTTGAAAACTACATGGAGGATAGCGAACACGTTTTTAGTAAAAGTGGAGTAATTCAGAAGAACATTCTCCCAATGCTTTTTGAAAAAGGTACTAGAGCAATGCATCTTGTTCTAAATTGGGCATTGGACATGAAAGGCAATGACCCTACTAAAGTGGCCAAGATCCAACAAAAGTGCGTAGTGGAAAACCCCTTCCTCATAGATTGGTGCAATCATTGACATTGCCCATAATGGCGGTCGATTAATGATCAATGTAGAATAGTAATGTGCTATAAAGACGATGTAGGATGACATCTACTATAGTGAAGTTTTGCTTCGAGCAATTCTTATCACCGCCCCTTATTCGATAAAGTCCTTCTGAAAGAACTTTATGTGGCAAGTTCACTTCATGGCCCATACTTGTTAATAGACATGACGAACTATCTTGCAAACTCTCATGCCACCCATTTGACTTGGACATGCTTGTTAAGCTTCAATTTATCCCAATTTTTTCAAATGTTGGCTTTCGTAAACCATAGTTTCAACAATTGCTCCTTAATGGGCTACATCCTTGTGCAACCCAATAATATCCACTCATTCAACAGACAATAAACCAAACAAAAATAAAACACACAAACAAAAAAAACAAACCAATACACAAAGCAAACTAACCACCTTTCTTGCTAGAAGCTTGCTTATCATAATTGAGAAGTAGGGAGAACCACCGAATTATATACGAAGTTGCATTCAATATTTTTTTTGGTATGTTGAGTCTAAATTCAAAAAGATTTTAACTCTAAAATCATTACATTTTGTTCTCATAACTTTCTTAGTTATTGAAAATCGCATAAATGCTCCATCCATTAGAATGACTAACATGAATTCCCCACACTAATCAATGAAACCCAAAAACAAATAAAAAATTGTCCTCACCATAGATTATTGTAACAAGTATGACTTATAACCTACCACATGGGGCCTAGGGGATCTTAAGTTCTAGCTAATAAAAAACTTTAAGGAGTTAGTTAATGATAATGGCATGGCTAATGACCTTGCTAAATGTTGTGGGGCTACAACTTTATGCTAAAGTTTGTAGTGACAGCTCACCTAATTACATGCTTGACCTTCATTCTCAACTATGAGCCTAACTCTAGAACAAGTCTGTTAGCTTATTGGGCAAGGGAAGAGAAGGTATTTAATAGAGTCACACTTACACCTCAACTTGTACAACTCATCTTAGGAATACAAAATAAGGAGGGGAAGTATAAAGGACCTACGAGAAATCCTACAGCCTTATAAAAGTAGAAAAAAGTCACTAGACCTCATTCAATATGGTTTCTTGTTTAGCACTATCATGGAGAAGGAGTTGCACACAATAGCTCAAATCTTCCACCACATGTTCACTTAGAACAAACCTGGCTCTTCCATAAAAAGGATCCCTAAACACCTCATGGAAGTCCTACTCACTAAAGAGATTGTAACCAAAGATTTGTACAATCTCTAGATAGGAGTTCACAAAACCATTGTTAAGAGGGAAGAAGAGAAGTAGAGAAGAGGGAAAACAAGGTTCATCTACCTTGGGCTTAGATGATGGAGACCCGAGAGGAACGAGCCCATGTTGCAAAAATAAAGAGTAAGAAGGAGGAAAAAATGATAGAAGCCAATATGAAGAAATACACTGAGAATATTCAAAAGACTAGTCATGTAATCATTTTTTTAATAGAGATAGCAAATGAGTTACATGCCTATCTAGCAAATTTAACAAATCATGATAGAGAAATATGAAGGGAGCTCAAGTAGGGAAAAAGAAAAAGCTATTGAAAGTTCACAAAATCTCGATTAGAGAATTCTTCAAGAGTTGATGGTGCAAATACAAGGCTTACAATATAAACTCACCATTTTGGAGAAGATAAAACCCATTGAAATCACGGCCACTTCATAGGGTAACAAGCAGTGCCATGTAAAGCCCACTTCAGCCTCATAGGAACATAGTCTGGCAGTAATAAGTGCAACAAGGAATCTGGACATCCTCGAGCTATTATGCAATGAACTTTAGAAAGATAAAAATGGAAGCACTTCAAAGTAAACAAGTTATCAAAGATAGATAAGGAGAGACTTAGGAGGCCTATTAGAGGTTCATAATCCAAGAAAATCATCAGTTGCAAGTCCTCTAGGCATGACTAAAGAAAAAAGACTTGGTGTTAGAAACAAAAGATACAAAAGAAAACTTGAGAATATAGTTAGAGCAGGAGAAGGCTAAGACATTTTTGTGTGAAAGAGAGATTCGAGAGAACCAATAGTCTGTTAACATGAGGTCTTGATTGAAGAAATCAATCAAAGTGAGAATGAAATAAAGAAAGACTTGGGGGAAAGCATTGAGAAGGTTGTTTGATGAAATAGCAAATTCATTGAGTAGAGAAGGTCAGCTTAAAATGTAGGTAGATATGTATAAGCTTAAAGTGTAGATAAATGTGTATAAGTTTGTGGTATAGAATAGGAGCTCTAGTAGAAGACCTATCCATACAGTTTCCACCTCCAGCACTAACAACATAGGTGCATTGATGGCACAATTGAGCTTGGACAATGCATCTTTGAGTAATATGGATTTCAATCAAGCGCTTAATCTTCCAATCCTAGCCCCACATAGAGAAGCACTTAGCACCATTTAAAGGGTATTGGTTAACAAAGAGAGCAAGAGTTGAAGCTATAGGGCTAGGAGAACCAGAGCCCTTTAGATTAGAGCTATCCTTTCTTATAGAGCCATCATAAATCATGCCTTTCTTAGTAGACTTTGTGGAGCCCCAATAATTTGATGGGCCAAGGAGAGTACAAGTGATGCACCTCAAGGATCTTAACCAGTGTTGGAGTTGGCTCCAGAAGTGCAAGAGGGCCGCTTGAGATTGTTGAGTGTGCTAAAAGCTTCTACTCACAAGGTGATTGTCCATCCCCTTTGTTAAAATGTATGGTGCTAGAGGCACATGTAATGAATTGCATAAGCACAGAGGAAGGTGTGTATCAAGTTGCAAATCTATAAATCAATGTATTTGCAACCATCAAAATTAATCAAGTCTCTTTCATGCCAACATGATTCTTAACTTGTTCTTCTTCTTTCCCCCATAATATATTCTTCTCTTCTTTCTCTACCATGTTTTGCAACATGGTTTTAGAGCCTCTTTCCTAGAGATTGTGAGGTTGTGGGAGCTTCCATAGTTGCTGTGCCACTCAAAGTTTGGGAGCTTGAGCATTGGATGTGCTATTGTCCAAGTAGCCAATTGGAGTGAAGATTGAAGGTTGGAGGTGCCAAGCTCATTGAGAAGACAAGAAGGCCATCATACATTGATGTATAGCTTTCCATTGTGCTCATTTTCTAGTTTTGTTTGAAGGCCTATATCATCAAAAGGAGGAAGAAAGATAGCCATTGAAGTACTTGTAGAAGGTTAAAATTTTTTGGTGTTTGTCAAGTTGCTTCAACAAGTAGAGGGCTTGCTTAAGGGGGCTAGTTGTGGAGGAAGATGGGGGGCAGCTTGTTTCATAAGCTAAGGGGGCGGTTACTTAGAAAGCAGGGAGGTTGCTTTTGTATCCACAGACATAAAGTGAAGATATCAAGGAGAAAATAGAGCCTTTGTTTTGGAACCTTGGCACCCCAAAATTAGCCGCGGCTGGCGGCAGGATAAGAAAACTTTCTAGATTGATTCAAATGTCATCAATGCATACCAAATGCATGTGAGATCCACATTGTTTCAAAAATGGCCACCTTGCTGCATATGATTCCTCTTATTATCCTCCCTTAATATTCTTACTTACTAAGGTTAAAATAACCCTCTCTCAAACTCCTCTTTCACACATGTAATCTCCAAATTGGCTCAATATAATCATTGTTCACATTGCAATATCCAAACTGCTTTATTTAAATCTCTATTTACACTAGTTGATGTTGGTCACAACTATATATTTTGCAACTTGCATTCACAAGCAAGTCTTCTCAAAATCATTTTATGCAACTATTGAAAGGGTTGATCATGTGTACTTTAAACCAACATGTATGAATTGTAAAAATTCAAAAGTTTTGCTCCCATTTGGCTTATTAAAATTTGGTCAATCCTCATTGTAAAATCCCAAAATATCACTTTTGCAACTAGAGTTAGACAACGTCATGTGAGTCACTAGTAAGACCTCTCTATTTCTAAAATACTGGAAATAGAAGCACTGGCATACTTTAATGGTGATGGTTTTTTTGCATGGAGGATGAAAACTATGTACCATCTCATAGGCAAGGAATTATGGGAGTTTTTTGAAGAAGTGAAAGATCCTAATGATATGCAATGGATAAGAAAAAATAATAAATTATTGCAAGAGGACTTTTAGATGATGTGCTCCACCACATCTCACTTGAACATAAAAGGAGAAAAACATGCATGGGAAGAGCTTGATAAATTTTTTGGCTCACAAGCAAAAAATTCAAAATTTTATTTTTTGATGGACTTCTTCAAAAGATTGGACTTAAATAATTTTTATTATCTAACATCACTTACATTAAGAAATTCAAAAGTCTAAAGGTGCAACTCCCATCCATTGGAAAATATATCAAAGAAGACAAGGCAAAAACTGTACTCTTAAAGGGTGAGCTAGCACTAAGGGGAGGTGTTAAAATGTATGCTACTAGAGGTACATGCAATGAATCCCATAAGTACAAAGAAAGGTGTGTATCAAGTTGAAAAGCTATAAATCAATCAAGTCTCTTTCATGCCAACATGATTCTTTACCTGTTCATCTTCTTTCCCCCATAGTCTATTCTTCTCTTCTTGTTGTACCATGTTTTGCAACACCCTTGACTATAGAGAATATGATGCGTAGCAAGAAGACCTAGATGAACTAGTAAGGAAGTACTAGGAGCCATAAGGAGATCAAAACATAGTATTTTGACTTCTAAGTTTTTAAGGAAAGGAAGCATCGAAAGGCTCTACCCCTAAGAAATATATAGACATTGATCTAGGCAGCTAAGAGCATTGCCAAGAAATGGAAATAACAACAAGATGAAGATGCCCTTTGGAAAGCTTATCAGCTTCAAGAAGGCAAAAGCCAAGGCAAACATTTGGGATTTTAGCCAGGAGAAATCTAGAATCTTCAACCAGAATTGTGGTATGCTACCCTAAAATTTAATGACATTGCAAGGCTGACATTCTACTAAGCTGATTCCTGAAAGCTATGAAAGAGCATGTGAACTTCATTGCCCCTACTCTAGGCGGCATATACAATGGATTATAATATGCAATGCCATAACTAGTACAACTTTCCAAAGATACCTAATGTCAATGCTACTGAGCATGAAAAGTTGTACTTGTTTCAACCGTGAGACCTTTAATCCTCATTCTATAGGTTTCTTAATCACTTCACTAACTGACTTGACCCTGCCGTCATCATCACCACCACCGTATAATTACCTTCGCCTCCTTGTCGAGATGTTGGAACAAACTCCAACCCCTTATGAAGATGGACAACTGCCACTATTATTCAACATCAATGGTGGCATAGATAGAGGGGCCATACTTCACCTACACTTGCAAGATGCACTCTTTCCATCCTACTACATCGCACTACTAGAAGACATGGTGGACAATTGGTTTGCTTTTTGTAGCCACCCGTTCTACCTAGAATTCTCAATCAAGCTACGAGATGTAGTACAAGACTACATGCTTAGCAAGGGATGTGCCAATCATACTTCGCAACCACTAATGGAGGAATGAAGCTTATATTTATATATTTTTTGAAACAAAAGAGAAGAAAAGAAGAGATAAAAGAAACATTAAAAAAAGTCCAATTTAAATAGCCGCACAACATGAACAATGCACTTAGGGGTCCCCTCACGTTAGACATATCCAATGGCCTTGGTCAACCGGCTTTGTTTCTAACCTCCTAGCCATTTCTCCTACATCACAACCTTAAGGCACATCATGGATAGGATATCTTGAGCTAGCTTGAACAACTTGCCACCCTCTAGATATTTCATTGCACATTGAAATCATCCACTAAGTGGGTCCTCAATGTGGGACAACATGTGAAGAAAGCTTGAAGCTTGGCACATCTCTCCAGTTAGTCACACACATGCATACGTACAAGCACTACATAATAAGGTTGACACACCCCTAGGGAGAGCATGTTGATTGCATGTTGCTAAGATCCATGTTTGCTAAAGAATTTATTGAAGATCCAATGACATCAATGTCCAATTTCCTTTGCAACAACACTATAACCATAAGCCTTCTTCTACCTCCTTGAGCACCATCAAAAAAACTATAGTGACACCTTGCCCACACCCTCATAGATGGTTACTACTCACACCAAAAGAATCATATTAACATGACCATCCTTGACAATAGGTTCTACACTACTGTGTGCCATGGGACTGGCATACGTCTAGGAGGGGAGGTAATTTTCTGATTATGTGACATGTAGTAATTTTTCAATTATGTCACAACAATAGCCTTCTCTTGATAGCTTAACGACCATGGCCTCTAAAATGGGAGCCATTTATGACTTTAAGGACTAGATATCTAGTTGTCTCCATCTAAGTATACAAATGCGACACACATACACTCAACACATCCTCAACGCAGTTCCCAAAATATCCTGTTGATGCCAAACAATGGCTCAGATGGATACCCTTACCCACTCAATTGATGCAATAATAAACTAACAACAACGAGTACCAAAAATCCAACCAAACATTGAAAGAAATATAGGCAACCATACATTTGATGTTTTGATGATGTTGTTGCTTCTTTCTCCTCTACTTCTCCAAGCAAGTTTGTAGAAAAAAATCTAGCTCCAACCATCAACCTTGAATCCAAAACAAGTTGGTTCAATTAGTCAAGCATGCAAACTAAAATACAAGGAGGGAAATAATTTGAATTTTGTAAACTACATTAGAGTACATTTGAGTTCGAAGGGCACACTATGGACTATGTGCAGTTAAAAAGAACATGCAAAATTTTGATTGAGTATGTTTACAAGCATGGTAAAGATTGCATTAAACAACAACCCTAGGGCATTTTAAAAAGTGGGTAAATCCATGTTCACTTTGTAGAAAATTGCATCTTACTTGCGTAAACCATGGCTATAACAAGCTTATTTCCTCAACCATTAACAAAGCACCAAAGAACAGAGATTCACTACACCAAAGTAGAAAGATCTCCATGCCTTTGAGATGCAAGCGAATGGCTTATTCTTATTCTTCAGTCATAAGTTAGCAACTTTAAGGCCTTTGATCAGATCTCCCCCCTCTCTCCCCCCCTCTCTCTTTATTGTGTGTGTTTTTATGTGTTCGCCTTCCTTTTTTCTGTTTATCCTAAGTTTTTTATCATTCTCTAAGAATGGAAAAGTCATTGTAATCATGGACTTATTGTTTAAGTTCCAAAAGTAGTTTTCCTAGTATTCTTGAACTTGTTGTTTTAAGTTCCAGAAGTCTTTCTTAGTAATCCTAACCTTCATGGATACCAGAAGGAATTTGAAATTTGTAATCCTAGACTTCCTATTTTAAAGTTTTAGATGTTATTTTTCCTTGTCAGAGTGAGTAACAACTAGCCCACATCTATTATATATATCCTACCCTACCTTATTCATCTCTTGCTTATTATTTGAGTTAGGGAGGGTGTTGAAAATAGGACTCTCTACAAGGCCATGTGAATTCTCCTCTAGTTGGTGAAAAAAGGGGAGATGTATCTAGACCCTTTTGAGAAAAGTGGTTGGATCCATGACATCACTGAGGATGTAAACAAGACACTTGTCTCAACCTATATACTAGGCTCATTTTCATTGCAATCAAACACATTGGATCTATTAATATGATTACATTTCTATGTTGCATCTAGCTTATCTATCTTACTCTCTCTTTTTTATCCACACACACATTCTTTCTCACACAGAATCATGAGCACTCTACAGTACCATCCTCCATAGCCATGTCTTCCAACTTGTGATCGCATGTGTGTAGAAGCACCAAAATTCCAAGTGTCAAAGAGTCATGCTAGAGCCAATATGCCCATGTTATTCAAGGTCATTCTGACTAAGGCTAAGGTCTAATTGTTGTGTGCTAAAATTGAGGTCTAATATGACTACTATGATTAGACTAAATCTGATAGGGTTAAGTCTATACCCCAAGGGTCGAACGGCAATGATGGGAGACCCTCATGGTCAATTTGAAGGAGCCGAAATCTTGTGAAGCCAAATCATGGTAATTGCAATCTCTAGGTCCAAAGCATGGTGCTCCCTAATTGGAAGGAAAAGTGGCCAATTTGTAATTATGGCCCCCATTGGACCCTCTATGAGTTGAATGCTAGGAACAAAAGCTACGATTGGCCTATTGACTAGTGTAGCCTTGTGGCTAATTGGTGTGGCCTAGTGGCCAATGCCCATGAAGGAATTCACATGGATATGGGACAAGTTAAAAGTAAGGCGTCTAAGAAAAGTTTGAGATGGCCCTATCAACCATCAATCAACTGTTTTAAAGTGATTTTGGCTTTAATAGACCATTGACTGGTCTAATTGGCCATCACACAACCAATTTTGATGCTTTTGGTATTAATAGGCCATTGATTATTTTAGTGCTTTTGGCCTTAATAGACCTTTGAACAACCTGTTAGCTGATTATTGGCATTGAAGTCTCTCTTAAAAAGAAAAAACAAAAACAACTAAATGAATAAATAAAAATTAAAGCTCTATAAACAAGCCATTTAGATATTTCTTACAAATTTATTATTTAATTAAAAATAAAGTTATTAATTTAAAAAGATTCTATTAAATGAAAAATAGTCTTATTTATTAAAAAATGGAAATTTAGTCCTTACTAAGGCCTTATTAGACCTTAGAAATATCAGCCAAAAAATGACCTAATAAAAAAGATGACTAAAAATAAAAAAGAATCTAACATGCCTTAATAGGCCTTATGGAGCCTCATGACGATCTTTCAATCGATTAGTGGCCAAGCTTTACAAAAGAAAAGCTGAATTATCATTTCACCTTGATGAGGCCTTGAAATAAACAACAAAAGATTTAAAGCCTTATGAGGCCTTGGTGGCCAATAAATGAACAAAAAAGGCTTTAATAAGCCTTATGAGGCCTCACAATAGCAAACAAGCTCTTTTGAAGAGAAAACTTCAATGGAGTTCTTAGGCCTTTTTTCAAAAAATTTAGGAGATCAAGAGCTCACAAGCCTTTTAGGATCAAAGCATAAAATTACCTATTCAACCATCCAAAAGAAATGAGGCCTCTTGTCCTTTGTATAAGCAAGGGTGTTGTGCTGGTAGCCTTATTGTTTGTCCAAATATAGAAAGGCTAAGGAGTCTTTAGACTAAAGCTTCTTGATAAGTATTGAGATGAGAAAAGTGGGACAAGGGATGACCAACCTCAAAGATTCAAATACTCATACAATTCATGTAATGTGAGGTCACAAGAGTCATATCTATGAGCTCTTTGTGAGAGATGGAGTGAAGCCAACCTTTGCGGGAATCAAATTCTCTTCCTTTGCCTTCACTCTCCTGCACATATGCAACACAACGTTATGATTGAGTCCTATTGCCTCACCTTGCTCTTGTGGCCTTCCACAATTCCAATAGCATTTCACGAAAAGCGCATAAGCAAAAATCCAAAAGCAAAGCTAATGCAAATGCGAAGCATAGTGACACTCAAAAAGCTATTGACTCATCTCAATCCCCTTGCTTGTCAAACCTCCTGCTTTTAATTTTCTTTTTGTGGGTTTACAAAAACTCAAACCCTATATTTTAAAAGATTTATTAAACCTCAGAACCTTAATATTCTATGATTTTACCTTCTAAAACAAAAGTTAAACCACCAAAAATCCTAAACTAAAAGCTAATACCCAAACAGCAAATTGATTGCATCAATGTTTTGTGGCTATGGTTGCCTCTCACTAAACATTGCAAACTCTACAAAAGAATGTAGTGAAATCACTAATTTACCTTCTCATTATAGTCAATCTATATAAGAGTATTCTATGGCTTCACAGTCCTTGCAACGTGCCTCAAGCGACCTCCACCTCCATTGCCTCAATCGTTGCACAAGCTTGAAGAAGAAGAAGAAGAAGAAGAAGAAGAAGAAGAAGAAGAAGAAGAAGAAGAAGAAGAAGAAGAAGAAGAAGATGATGATGATGATGATGATGATGATGAAGAAGAAGAAGAAGAAGAAGATGATGATGATGATGATGATGCAAGACCTTCTCCACACGGGTTCCTCACTTTACCTCACACACGTACACACATACACACATACATTCTCTCTCTCTCTCTCTCTCTCTCTCTCTCTCTCTCTCTCTCTCTCTCTCTCTCTCTCTCTCTCTCTCTCTCTCTCTCTCTCTCTCTCTCTCTCTCTCTCTCTCTCTCTCTCTCTCTCTCTCTCTCTCTCTCTCTCGCAAGAGGCAAGCAAGAAGCTAGAGAGCTCACAAGGATGCATGCCACAAGAAGGAGGTTATCAATTCACTTCCTAGTTTTTATACATGGCCTTAGTTTTCTTGGGCACCCTCCCATTGCATTAGCTTAGATTAGCCTTTTCTCATTTTGCACACACTATTTTATATTTTAAAATTGTTTCTTGTCTTGTTAAGTTGAGATCCCTTGAGTTCATGCCTCATTCAGATTTTATAATTTGCATGGGAGTGAGCTCGAATCTCTTTTATAAACAAATTATCAAAATAATTTTCTCATCCAAAAATTAAATGCATAGGACCTTCACTATATTTTTCACTTCTCTTGTCCGTCTATATTTTTTCAAATTTCTATCATTCATTGCATGCTTCCTTTGTTGCACCTTCCCATAAGGAATTAACACTTAAACTTTCTATCTAGTAGACCAATTAGTTATGGTCAATGAAAGTTACGCAAAGCTTTTAGATAATTCACCACAAAAAATAAAACAAAGAGTAAAGATATTGTCAACTAAAACCTTTATAGTTTGGCCAAGAGTTGACAAACAATTACACATAAACATAAATAAAATACTCAAGGTCTCTAAGAAAGTAGATGGTTGAACATCTCTCATCATCCTACTCATCTTTCTCCTTGAAGATAGTTGATTGGGTTAGAGTTCCTAGATTGTGAAAATTACCAAATGATACTTGATTTAAGAAGTCTCTGATCAACTCACTTCATGTAGACATTTATATAGATCCTACAATAAATTATTGGATTTTGTAATGATAACCTCAAAATATTACTGAGAAGCCATGTTGTAAAATTTATTAATATTCATATATTCAAGGGCTTTAGGTCCTTGAATTACATTTCATATGTCCTTTATAGAGATACCACCTAGATGCTTAAGTGCAGGTGACAAGATTCTATTCAAGAACTAGTCTCTTTAGTTAAGCGTTGCCATACATATCATCTGCATGACCCATTGAGTACTCACACATACTAGTTGATGGTGAAGGGGGCTACTTGCCTCATAAAGTTTTGGCCATATCTATGGAGTGTGAGATCCTAGGCTACCACACACACCATGCACATGAAGGACAAAAGGGAGTACACACTATATGCAAAAGAATAGTTGAACTACAAAACAATAGTTGAACTACAACTAGCATAACCTCCATACGTGAGTAATGGAGAAACAAAATATTCAAATAAAAAAATCACTATTCTCACCACCTACTTGCAATTGCTCCCCATGCCCATTTCTCCCACTAGTATAATTCCATATCATGTTATTTCAAGAGTGGAGTAGACCCACTCAAGAGAGGATTAGACCATTAAGCATGGACCCATTGAGGATGGTGATAGAATCTTGTAGAGGGTGAACTAGCAGCACCTACACCAATCACATGTGAGATGCACGTAAAGCAAAGAAACACTGAAACACTTGGTAAAGAGTTGACTCCAAAGCACATTTCTAAGATCTTCCATCTTAACATAAAGTTTTTGGTGGAGACAACATGGTGGCTATCTACCACAATCTTTTTCAACTTCGATGTGGGGATATAGAAGGAAGTGGGGGTTTCACTTGTGTCAAATCTCCCTCTTTGCTCACAGAGAGGCAATCATAAGCTCCTAGCCCCCCAACAACACACCTGATATCCTATCATCACACTTGCATGATTACACAACAAGTATGCACATTTTCAACAGCTAATGTTTGAGGTTCTTCACATGCATCGAAGATGTAGGCGGTAGAGTGGACAACAACTTGGTGGTTGGTGTCAATGCCTTGGTGGTTGTTATACACACATGATTATGGTCACATGGTTTGAACCCGCTCTTAGTTCTCCAAGGTTCGATGATAATGGAAAAGAAAAAGGGAGAGCCAAGCTCTTGTTTCACACACAACAACTCTCTCTCTCTCTCTCTCTCTCTCTCTCTCTCTCTCTCTCTCTCTCTCTCTCTCTCTCTCTCTCTCTCTCTCTCTCTACAATGTATGCTCCTTGTTCATGCATGGGATGGGAGCCTAACAAATTTTATTAGTTGGTCTAGGCATAAGTGCAATGTGCAGGAGGGTAAGTGCCTCTTCACAACTAGTAGCCTATCCTCTTCATCAACCACAATCCCCCTTATGTTTCATAGTAGCTAATCCCCCTTTCATGCACAATGTGAGTCACAATATGTTGGGCACCTCGTGTGCCTCGTATAAAGTCAATCGATGAGTAATAAAATTTATTGCTCGCTTCTCTCTTAGCATTCATGTCTCCATTCCTCTTTTCTTGTAAATCTTTTCTGTTGGATGTTTCCAAACAGGGTAATTAAAGTCTCTTATCTATGATTCTAGTTGCACAAACAATAGTGTTTTAACTAATCCAAACAAGGTAATTAAAGTCTCTTATCTATGATTCGAGTTGCACAAACAATAGTGTTTTAACTAATGGAAAAGGAAAGAATGAAAATCCTCAAGTAACTATTTGTGATTCGAGTTGCACAAACAATAGTGTTTTAACTAATCCAAACAAGGTAATTAAGGAAAAGGAAAGAATGAAAATCCTAACGTAACTATTTGTGATTCGAGTTGCACAAAGAATAGTGTTTTAACTAATCCAAACAAGGTAATTAAAGTCTCTTATCTATGATTCGAGTTGCACAAACAATAGTGTTTTAACTAATGGAAAAGGAAAGAATGAAAATCCTCAAGTAACTATTTGTGATTCGAGTTGCACAAACAATAGTTTTTAAACTAATCCAAACAAGGTAATTAAGGAAAAGGAAAGAATGAAAATCCTAACGTAACTATTTGTGATTCGAGTTGCACAAACAATAGTGTTTTAACTAATCCAAACAAGGTAATTAAGGAAAAGGAAAGAATGAAAATCCTAACAAGGTGATTCGAGTTGCACAAACAATAGTGTTTTAACTAATGGAAAAGGAAAGAATGAAAATCCTAACGTAACTATTTGTGATTCGAGTTACACAAACAATAGTGTTTTAACTAATCCAAACAAGGTAATTAAAGTCTCTTATCTATGATTTGAGTTGCACAAACAATAGTGTTTTAACTAATGGAAAACGAAAGAATGAAAATCCTAACGCAACTATTTGTGTTGCACATTTCGGAGTAGGCACACATGCACCAATCGTAATTTGCAATGGAAAAGAGAAGAATGAAAATCCTAACCTAACTATTCGTGTACATTTTAGAGTAGGTACACATGTATCACTCCTCATCTGCAATGTGAAGTTGCAAGCAAGTGACTTTGAGGCTAATGTGTTTATGTCTTGGAAATAGAACCAAAAATATATTATGCTCACAACCGAAAGTTTGGATCATGGACACATCCTTATTATTTCAAGGGTTTGGACTTCAAATTCTATGGCTATCTCTCACCTAGCCTACTCATATTGGACAAGATCTTACGAGACAAATCTATCTATTGCACATATAATAGAGCAACTCAAAGTATGGGTGTAGTGAACATACTCAAAAACTCACCTAGTTATAATCAAGACACCTTGGCAAGCATGCTCCATGACCCACGTAAGGCTTCTTGGTCGCTTTACATTCCCATGTTCACATTTGTATGCGATGAAAGAAGGTGTGAAGGAGAAGGGTGGGAATAGAGCTAGCAAGCATCACACATGTCCCTCACTCTCTCTCAACTCTAGCTCACACACACACTCCATGGATCTTGCCTCTAACCATGAAAGGCAAGAATGGAATAAGAGGATTGGCAAGGGATCCTCTCTACATAGTCTCTCACTCTGACACTCACTCACTCTCTCTCCTCCACTTTTGTAATAGCATGCAAGATGAGCATGAAAGAGGAGACCACAAGTTTGCACACACATGAATAGCCTTTCTCTCTCTAATCCTTTTTATATAATAATAGTTCTAGGATTTTCTATCCCTTTTGGGAACCAACCCACACTTGTGGCCTCTTGGCCACCCATACCTCGCATGCATGGTGAGGCTCACTCAACTTGAAAAAATAATAATAGTTACAACTTGCACTAAATCTCCATTTCATATTGATAATATCCTCTAAAAGATCATTACCACATGTCACATAATCGAACAATTTATTGCATATCATATGAAGATGCTCCACTCATTTGTATGCTTGCTCCATTGCAGGACGAGGGTTAACATGTAGGCTATGCATATTCTATGCATGTGCATATGTGTATGTGTATGGATGACCACTAGGTATGTATGTCCACATGCCATTATACATTGCCTATGTGTATGCATATGCTATGTTTGTGCATAGCCTACATAGCCTAGCCTATGCATGGCCTATGCATAGCCTAGCATATGCATATTCTATGCATGATTTATGCATATTCTATGCATAGGCTATACATAGATGTGGTTCTAAGTACATACTGAACAAAGGTAGCATAGAATATGAAAGCCTTGAATATATATCACTACCATAACTTGGAGGTATGGGTTGGCCAATGTATAGCCATGATATTTTTCATATTTATACCATGAAAATGTATCAACTATAGTTAGATTTATGAAGCCAAGCATAGGTTCCAAAAGTGTCACTTAAGTTGTCTATTTTGATTGAAATATTGCACACAATTCAAAGACTATGAGGGGTTACATCATACCAAAAGCATGTATGTATTGAAAAGTCTAGAATCATGTATGTATTGAAAAGTCCAACATATGAATGGTTAGCAAGTGTATTAGAAAAAAATTGGTCATCTAAAACCACATATGGTCTTGAACAATTAGATGTTGTGTTACAACAAAGGAAAAAGCTTTTTATGTAAAAAAAACTAGAGTGAAGTATACCAATATGGTTGTATTATCACTCCTATACTAGCTTCTTTTCTAAATTGTAGAGTGAAGTATACCAATATGGTTGTATTATCACTCCTATACTAGCTTCTTTTCTAAATTGTAGGTATTTTGTGGTGCAAAAACTTTATGCTTAGTATTCAAGTATTGATCATGGAGGATGCAAAATGATAAATGACTTAATCTTGATTGTGACACTCAAGATAGTGGAGCTATAGATGTCTATATTCTTTATCAAGGGTGTGAATCCCAAACATTGTTCACGAAGGATGATTAGCTCTTAAATATCATTCAATAGAAAATTACGCTAGCAATAACCAGTTCACTAGTTAATTTCAATAAAATACTAAATGGTCATATAAATATGAAGCTAAGCTATGAGCTCTAAAGTTGCTTTGAAAATTTTAATGTTATTGGTTTTAACATCTTATGCTAGTAGTGCTTTGAATTCTAGCTTATGATAAATAATTAATGTTTTCTTGACATATTCTTGGGATTTCTTAGATTGTATGGTATGATTATCTTACTTATAATGTGCACACAATCACATATTTCTATGGTTGATAGATTTAGATGTACCTTTGTTAAGTGTTATGTTTTGAATGTCGCTTAACTTCATGAGTGAATCGACCTTTTAATACTATAAATCTTAGGGTTATTTTAGGGTTTGGACTCTCAATTATCATCTCATATTTTAGTTTCATTGTCTCACTCCACTCTCCTCTCCCAATACATCCTTTTTTTCCCTCATGGATCCTCATGACGATTTCAATGACTAGATTAGTGGGAATCGTTTTTACCAGTTAGAGTGATCCCATCTTTGGAGCATTCTCAAACATCCTACATCTTGATCACATGTTGACATAGCTTGATCCTCAGCCCTAGATCATGCATGAGTTTGAGAGAATATTTTTCTTCTCATGCACATAACATTTATGGTTCCAATCTACTATGAATACACTATGGATACCTTAGTGTGTGTTGTATGATATGGACTAGGACACAAACCATGAAGAATTTGGGGAGACACACACATAGAGCATGATGCTTCACTCTAAAACTTCTTATTTTCTTAGGAATTTCTAGAGGATGATGTTGAGAGTGATGAGGATACATGTTCCAAACCCCTTCCTATCACTTACACTAAGTACAAGCTTGTCAAGAAACACCTTAAACTTAGCAAAGGTGTATGATTTAGTGTCTTACCAAGGTCTAGCTTGCTTATATCCATCTTTATTCAAGAAATTGATCCTTGATACACCCCTTATATCCATCTTTATTCAAGAAATTGATCCTTGATACACCCAATTTGGCCTAAATTGCAATGGATGGAGCTCCATACTTAATGCTCTTAGATGTGATACAATAACTGGGTATGAAGGAAGAAGAGTTGTACTACTGCACTCTTGTGAAGAACTCCTTTGATGATTTCATTGACTACAACTATGGAGATACAACTCCATCCATTGTAGATGAGAAAATGTATAACATGTGTAGTTTAAGTACTTAGTATCCCATTGTTATTGCTCAATAGGAGATTGTGTCACCCACACTAGAGTATGTAATTTCAAAGGTCAAGTTCTAAGCACTCCAAGAATATCTATTGGACCCAGAAGGCCAAGTGATGTTGTTCCAAAGGAATTGTTAGATATTGTGCATGGAAGTTTGATTCTCTAAAAGCTCCAAGATCATAAGTTGTAGATTTAAAAATATTTATACTATTTTTCACAATGATACTTGGTAGATAAGTTCCTAAGGATCAAAGGAGCGCACCCATAAAATTCACTAGAAAAAGAATTCTTGTAGGTGCACTATGGTATTTAACTTTGGCTAGAGTGCCTATAGGCATCTTTTTCTAATAAAATTTCACATGTCCATTGTTTTGGCCCTTATATGCATACGTATTAAGTTTTGTTGTATCTTGATTGCACATGTCTTATCCATTTGGAATCAAATTTTAACATCTAGGTTTTTTAAAGAGAGAAATCGCCTCAATTGGAAGTGCTCACATAAAGGAGATGTGTTCACCCTAAAAATTTGAGTAGTGATGCATGTTGCACCTTTTTGGACGATACTAGAAATGTCAAAGTAGATGTCCATAGAGAAGAGATGAGTCCATCATGAAAATTTGAGTAATGAGGCATGTTGCACCTTTTTGGAAAATGCCAAAAATTGAAAAGTATTGAGAAGGTCTTAGTAGTAAAGAGAGCAAAGCTATTCCTCTTTGACTATGGATGTGATGGAGGGATCTATGGGGAGCTTGGGGATGCTCACCAATGACCTTGAGAAAGATATGATAGGGAAGAAACATTTGTATGAGTCTAAAAGGGTGGTTGTTTGCATTAGCATCCCCTCTAGCAAAAAATGCAAGGAATACTTCATTGGTCCCTATTGTAATATTTTTTATGCCAATGCAAGAAGTCTTGGTTTTGTATCAAGGTATTGTTTAAAAAGTTGCCCCAACCTATGCACTCATAATACACACTTACCTTTTTTGTAATAAAAGCCAACATCAAAACTCACAAACAAACAACATTGTTGCATAGTGTTGTACTAATTACTATTCTCTACCTTTAAGCAACCTCTTTGTTATATTTTGGACTCTTTCCAACCCTATCGAAAGCATTGCATAAAGAAATAAACTCTATGCAAACATAACAAATAGTTAGATGAAATATAATTGAAAAAGTAGAGCTGATAAGCAAGAGAGAAATAAGTAAATCACTTAATTAATACCTTAAATGAGACCCCATATTTATTGTGGATGAATAAATCTCTGAACACTCCATTGCCCATTGGAGTCATGTCTCCAATCCTGCGTGTGATGCCATTTTCTCTCTAGCTCCAAGACATGAGGGTAGACAAATCAGAAGCACCATCCTAAGTCATCCATGACTGCACTTGCCATTGTCAATGTTGACTTGATGTGATTGCTTGAGAGAATATTCCATGAAGGAATGTCATCAAAACCTGCTATGTGGGAACCTATGGGAAGATCAATGAAACAATAGTCTACACCTCAAGAGCTTGGCTTCAAATTCCTTAGCTCCTTTAGACCATTCACCTTTAGATACAACTTCTCATTACCTCAAAACCCTCCTTGAAACTTCTAGCAAACAATTCTCTTTGCAACAAAATATAATCATTTTTCCAAACACTTGTGTGACTATGAGGGCTTTTATGTGCAAGATCATGAAGATGTTCAAGAGGCACATGATATGATTCCGTGCGACCCATCTGTTTGCAAGAAAGGATGTGATGAGTTAAATACATAAAGTCTACATAGACAAAACCACACCGATCTTAAATATAGAGCCATGAAAATAAAGAAAATTAAAAATATCCAAAAAATAATGCAATAGTCTAATTTAGAAGCATACCCTTCTCTTAATCCAATTGATGACCAACTTTGGTGTGCTTCATCAATCTCTCTACCTCCTCTTTTTGCTTGATTTGTTTTAATTCCTCCTCCAATTTCTTGTGTTGTTGTGATAATCCAAATTTCTAGAAGAGCATGAATTAGATTTGCATTCCCCTTCAAGTGCCTAAGGTAAGTCTCCTTTTCTTCCTCTAGACACTCTCCCTTTTTCATATTTGACCACTAAGGACAATGCTTATACTCCTAGTCAGACAATATAAAAGAACCATCTGGGTTATTATCCTCCCTACAAATTGGAGAGGTATACATGCAATATGTGGGGGGATAGAGGATCATCCAGGCCTTACAAATATCAGGCTATGATGGAAATTTCTTCATCTCAACTAATGCAAGTAGAAACCCAACACCACAAGTTAGAAATAATGTCAATTATCAAGTCAAAATATGCATGCATTATTTAAAGAATCTAAATAACATGTAATCAACCTATATACCAACCAGTGAGAGGCATTTTGCATGTCCATATGCCTGGTTGCTGGAGTGGCCATGGACATCTCCTTCTGGATAGGGAGAAAGAGGACCCCTCTATATCTAGTCACAATGTCAAGAAAGTATTGATCCAATGTTGGCTATGATGGAAGCTAAATCCTCTCTCTAGCAATATTGGACTCAATTACCTAGTGTAGCAATCGAGAAGCCTCTTTCAAGACATGATCCATCCATATCTCCTTTTCTAACTATGGGACGATGAAATGATTGCCCACTCACATTCCATAGCTCTATCTCAAATTTTCATGAGCCCCTAGAAATGAGAGGAGTGATAGTTTCGTTTGCATAGAACATGCAACTGAAGCAATGGAGTACAACTGTCATTGGCCTAGTGGGCAGCTTGAAATAACATTCATGGAAGGTGGCAAAAAGGGGTCATCAACTTTGGTAGCAACGGCATAGTAATGCAAGGCTACAGATTATCCGAGGATTATGACAGAAGGATTTTATGACAACATGTGTATTGCAAGCTATATAAGGATCAAGGAAGAAGTGATGTGGTCTTGTTCGACTATGCCATATTCTCCTTCTTCTTCTTTGGCTATTTCTTCAACTCCTCAAGTCTTCTTTACATGGATACTCCTAGCTCATCCCTCTCCTCTTGACTTCGCACCCATCTGTCTTCCTCTTTACTTCCTCATTTGACCCGCTGTTTGGGTCTTGACCTTTCTTAAAACCTAATGATTTTCCCAATATCTCCCACCATAGTGTAACATTGCAACAATAGTCGAGTTAGACCAGTCCATTGATATGTATTGCTTCTAAGTAGTTTTCTTCTGAGATGTATTATGTGTTCCAATGTCTATGATCATACCCTTGTATGCATTTTTATGAAATATATGAACATTCACTTTTGGCACGGATTATCTATCTCAGTAGTTCAGAATGGTGCTTATTTTTGTTGGTATGCCTTGTATTAAAGTTGGAAATGTTAGCATACCCTTGTGTCATGTTTCGATATAGATAGGCTCTGTTATTTTGCAAAGCTGGTGCAATCAATTTGCACTTGGCAACCACACTTGGAATTTGGACTTGATTACACATAGAGACCATGCTAATCTTTCCTACATCCTAGTCTGCATGTGCATGTGCTCGCAAGGTCTATTGGAGGACTTCCACTCTGTGTTCTCATGGCAATCTGGGTGTGAACAATAGCATCAAATTCCATCTCTTGAGGAAACTTCCTTTTCTTAGCGATGTCATTTTTTGAGAGGAACAATCCACTTTTTAACCCAACAAACAATGCTCATACTCTGTCCCTAGACCTCAAGATATGCACCCTAGTCGAGTAATCACCTTTGTCACACTGTTAAAGCTCATAGGGCAACTACTTGCATTCACTAACCCGGTTGTGGTTTTACCCATTCTGTCGTGCTGTATCTTAGCTAACACTTGGATGGCTACTCAGGCATGGGTTCCATTTTTGAAGTTTGTAGGCTCACTAGACGAGGACCGAGATGCCTTGCTTAGGCAATTTGAAGTGGCATACACAGTCAATTTCCTGCCCAAGTGGATCCCACCCATAAGGTGTCCATATTCAAGTCAGTGATGTGAAAAGAAGCAACAACTTGGCTCGCTGTCAGAAACAACTATGAAATGTTTAACGATGTGTTGAGAGATAGGCATTTGAATCCCATGTATGCAAGGGTGCATAAGAGTAGCTGGGTGTGAATGAACTAGAGGGCAGGGGAAAACCCTAACCCTAGCCATCCAGAGGCTATTTAAACAGCTTAGAGGTCACTCTCAATGTAGAGGAGGGTGTACCAGTTGTACTTGTGAACAACTCATTAAGCAAGATTTTATTCTTGTACTTGAGTGCTCTCTCTCTCTCTCTCTCTCTCCCTCTCTCTCGCTCTTGTGCACACTCTCTTGCTCTCATTCTAATATTTCAACATAGTATCAGAGCCATATTTGATCCAACAAGCTTCCTTCAACTCCATTTCCCACCACTAAGTGCACATGAGCATGCCATTTTCTTACTATACCTCTTCACCTCCATAGCTGCCTGCCATACCCACCTCTGTTGGAGGACATGGGGAGAAAAAAAGAGAGCATATTCTACCTTGATTTCTTTTGGAGAGTTGCTCCCCAACTCAAGACACTTCAACATGCCACAACAAACCTCAACATTGGGGGAAACTAGCAAGATGAGATTGCTGGAATTCGTAAATCTAGCGCATGTATGCATCCCATTTTGTTTGAGCGGGAATTAACATGTCTTGTAGTCCAATGCCACTTTGGCAGTGAGAGGGGGTGTTGAGAGATAGGCATGTGAACCCCATGTATGCAAGGGTGGATAAGGGTAGCTAGGTGTGAATGAATTGGAGGGTGGGGAAACCCTAACCCTAGCCATCGAGAGGCTAACAGCCTAATGGTCACTCTCACAGTGTAAAGGAGAGTGTACTAGTTGTACTTCTGAACAACTCATTAAGCAAGATTTTCTCCTTGTACTTGAGATATCTCTCTCCTTGTTGTTCACACTCTGTTGTTCTCACTCTCTTGTTCTCACTCTGATATTTCAACATGATGTGTAAACGGCATGCTATTCATGATTCTTGCTGGATGAGATTGATGCCCATAAACTTGAACGAATGTGTAGGATTAAAAAAGGTACAAACCCAATCCAAAGATATATAGCTCGATTTAAAGTCTTGAGAGGAAAAATGTCCCAGCATACCCACCAATCGAATGGCAAAATGTTACACTCCATGTATATACAAGGTTTGAATAGGGGAATTCGTAAAGCCTTAGCTACGAAAGACGTATCTGGTCATGACCTAGATTATCTTTATTAGCATGCACTTTGCGCTAAGATGTTCTTGGCCAAAGACAAAAATTGAAAAAAAGTAGAAAAACAACCAAACTCAGTGACAAACCTTGTTGGATGGAACCTAGTGATTCTGATATAGATTCAGACACAGAGGAAGTAAGTAGTAGTGAGGAGGAGGACTTTGAGAAAGAGAAATGCTAGAAGTTAACAAAGTCCAAGAGAAAGGACAAGGCCCACAAACCCTTAGAAGGCACTCAAAAAACTATTATCAAAACCCTTTGGTGTACCAAGTGTAGTAATTTGGGTCACTTGGCTATGGAATGCAATTTAAATCAGTAGTTGTGCAACATCTACCACACAACTACTCACAACACTGATGTTTGCTGGTATAATGCTTGTAGCCAGATGGATAATGCAAGATCATGACAAAGCATTGGAGGAGCGCAACTAGCTAGTTGGAATCACCCCGTACCCTCTACTACAGTGGCACCCACAATTTCCTATACACAAAAAGACTATCCATCTCCTAGTGGCATAGGCTGTTGAGGACGAGTAAGAAATCATGGAGGCAGAGGAGGATTATCGCCCCTTGAATAAACAATGTTTCTTTTGTATGTAGGAAGGCCATTGGAGATCCAAATGTCTCAAGGCCCAACAATATGACACCTAGAACTAGTAGAGTCAAGAGCTAACTATCAACATGGTGGAAATCAAAGAACTCCCTGAGCTAGAAGTCAATGTGGTTACATGGTCACACAAGAAGACAAAAGGCAAAGACAACAATCCCACATGAGTCTCCTAGGTTGAACAAGAGAAGGTCTACCACTAGGTGGTGGTGTGGATGACAAAAGAACCAACAACATTGCAAGATCTGCATTGCTGTCAATACTAGATTCCAAACCTACAAGGGCAAAGGGGACCTTAGGAACATCAGCATTGTAGTAGAGAGTGTGAGTGGTTTCAGGTCCCCAACACCTACACATCCAAGATAGGAAGCAACCATTGGAATATCAACCACGTGATGTTGTGTCCATAGCCAACTCCTAACTCTAACCAACTTGTGAGGGTGGAAGAGAACTAACCTACTCATCAAGCCGAGGCTTCCACCGCAGCATAGGCAGCTTCAAATAAGTCAAACACCCAGATTACATGGGGTCCAATTTCCATTACCATCCCACTTTGATATTTATTGAGTTTGGTCCTAGCATTGAAGGACCCAATACTGAAGATTATTGAGTTAGATCAACCTGTTCTCTTAGAGCTCGAAGTAGAACCATTGATTGCATCTGCATTGGAAGAAGAAGTTCAGAAGGTGCATGGGATCCTGTTCCTTGAGGACCACTATCCAACCCTACCATTCCAAACATCTCTCTTAGATTCTAGAATTAGTTAATCAGCAATGTCCTATTGGATAGTGGGTCTAGAGTCAATATCATTATGGTGGCTACTTGTAGAGATTTTGGGCTAATGAACTATGAGCCAGTACCACTCCTAGTTTGTGTGGCAAACCAATAAAGAGTGCAGCCACTCGGCATCATCTGATTAGTCATAATGGAGGTTGCTAGTGTTCCATTTCTAATTTCCATAGTAGTTCTCAACATGGAGCATGTATGTGAAGATTATTGCCTCTTTCTCAGACCACCCTGGTTGCGGCAAGCAGTCATAATTGGGATTGTGATCATCAACTGGCTATCTGCCAAGGTCACAATAAAATCTGAATCTTCCTAAACAAGTTTCCACCTCATCAGCAGCTTGTTGACCTGTAGTTGCAGAGACTATCTACATGGTTTTGATGGCCTAGATGATGATGATAAAGCTCATTCTTGGCAGCTAATATCCACTTGGAAACCATTTGCCTAGTGGATGTGCTCCAAATTAGCCAATAGTACTTAGATCCGCACTTCCCACTCAATCTTGCCTAGGAGATAGAATCAATCTAGGAATAGAATCCTAATGATTTGGCAAATTAGAATCTAGACTTTGTGGCAAAAGCGGCTCAAGCTATAGCTATAGCCCTAGTGGATTGGGTAGAGTAGATCTTGCACATTGTCCTAACTATTCCCAAGAAAGACAAGAAGCTCTGAATTTATGTGGATTACAAGAAGCTGAATGCTGCAACAATTCCAGATCCATTTTTTATCTCGTACCTCAACAATATTCTTGATGAGGTTGATGATCATGAGATGTACTCATTTCTAGATAGATTCAATGGTTACAACTAGGTCATGTTTTCTCCAAATAATCAAGTCAAAATTGCTTTCATTATGGCTTGGGGTATCTATATTTGTATAGTGATGTGGTTTGGGCTGAAAAGTACTCCTTTTTACTAGGATATGTACAAAATCTTTGGTCCTTACCTTACCAAATTCATATGGATCTTCTTAGATGACTTCAATGTCTTTGGAGCACTCTTGCTCCACTTGCATCACTCAAACTTAGTTTCGCTTTAGATGCCCATGAAATGCATCATTGCAATGAAAGGCACTGTCCTATTATTTCACATCATTTTTGGCAATGGCATTGCCGTGGACCACAATAAGGTAGTTGCCATCATGTGGGCCCTAATTATTGACTCCATGACTATAGTACTATGGTTTCTAGGGCAACTCTGATGGCACAAATGGCATTTTCATCTTTAGGCTCATGTAGCTATTCCCCTTAATTATCTTGCACACACTCCCAAGGCAAATTTTGACTAGAACAAGGGAGCAAACCTTGCATTCCGATGTCTCAGACTAGTATTGTCCAAGGCCCCAGTACTGATCTTTCCAAATTGGACAAAGCCATTCCATGTCTTTGTAGACGCTTTCGATAGGGCTATGGGTAGTGTGCTTATGTACAGGATGACAATGACTGGTTTCACCCCATTTTCTATGATAGTAGACGGCTCTCTACGGTTGAGAAGAACTACTCTATGATAGAAAGGGAATGCCTCGGAATGATCTATTCTATCAACAAATTCCACCACTACTCGGCTATCCTTTTGTCTTCAATGTGGATAATTCTACTTTGGTCTATCTGGTTAAGCAGTAGAATGTCACAAGACGACTGACCTGCTAGATTCTATTACTACAGGCTACTTGGTACCCAACATGTGATTGTTGCTGACTTCTTGTCCTGGTTTGATTCTAGAGAAGCTCTGATTGGAGTAGATGAAGACTTTCTAGATGCCCAACTATTCCATGCAGCTGTTGTGACAACCTACAACCTGGCCCACCCAACCCTCCTTGGACAAGAATTGCTGGTCTTCCTTGCAAGTTGTTTCATCCTTATGAACACTAAAGCTGATCTTGGATCACATTGCAATGGGTGATCTCGAGTCGCTGCTATTTGAATCCACAGTTCTACCATAGAACATTATCTAGAGTGTTGCAACATGTGGTTTTACCCATGGAAAAGGATAACAATCATGGAAGAAGCTCACCAAGGCATCGTTGGAGGTCACTTTGTGGCTAATGTTACAATTTGGAAGATCCAACAAGTAGGACTATGGTGGCCAACTATGTATGGCAATGTCTGCCGATTTGTCCAAATATGTGATGCATGGCAACATCTTAGTCAACTATCCTATGACCTATTACCCCTGCATCGCCCCTAGAGCCTTTTCAAAAATGGGGACTTGACTTTGTTAGCCCTATCAAGCCTGCTACATCATACACTAGAAATAGGTATATCTTGATAGCCATAGACTACAGCACTAAGTAGGTTGAATCATGGGTACTACCCAACAATTCCACACAGTCAAGTGGCCCTTCAAGGATATCTTCACCCACTATCATTTTTCGATTGAATTAGTAAATGACAAGGGAAGTCACTTTGTAAATAAGGTCATTAACCATACCACCTTCTTGTCCTTCATAAGAAATCATCCTCGTACTATCCACAAGCTAATGGCATGGCTGAATCTACCAACAAAACTCTGCGCAAAATACTTACCAAGGTGGTCGAGCGTTATAAAAAATATTGGGATACCAAGATCCCAAGGTAGAACTTTGGGCTTATCACACTTCATTCAAAGTAGCTACATGCCTAACTCCATACAAGCTTGCCTTAGGCCTAGAGGCCATTATGCCTTTGGACAACCCCTTAGAGTCAAATCTTCTCCATCTCCAACACCTTGGCCTTTCTACTCACTATAGTAAGAGATTCTCCCTCAATCCTCACATATCAAATAAGGAAGCCTTTAGCATTTCCATCAACCTTGTTCCTCTTCTAAGAAAACCCTCATACTCTACCCTCTCTTTCTCTCTCTCCCCCTCCCACCCCTTCACGCATCAACCTTTGAAGCCTCTCACATAGTGCCCTCTCTTTCTCTCTCTCCTCTCATACTCTACCCTCTCTTTCTCTCTCTCCCCCCTCCCACCCCTTCACGCATCAACCTTTGAAGCCTCTCACATAGTGCCCTCTCACTATCCCTCTTTGAAGCATGAACTTCTCAAGCTTCTCACATAGTGCTCCCCCCCCCCCCCCCCCCCCCACGCGCGACACCAAGTCTCCATTAACATCATGACTCATGATAAGCATGAGACATTCACCTTACATGCCATCCACATGGAGAAAGATGAAAAGAAGTCCAACTCACACAATTTGGCTTGCAAATATTGTGAGAACACTACAATGGAATAAAGCAATAGCAACACTCTTACTGGTCTCACTAAAGCGACACCATACTATGGGAATAAAAAGGTAGAAATATTTATGGCATTTTTGCCATGGCTATTCATATATATATATATATATATATATATATATATATATATATATATATAGAGAGAGAGAGAGAGAGAGAGAGAGAGAGAGAGAGAGAGAGAGAGAGAGAGAGAGAGAGAGAGAGAGAGAGAGAGAGAGAGAGAGAGAGCAAGCTTGAAGAAGGATCTTGGTTAAGGAGAGCATGCAAAGAAGGAGAAGAAGAAGACCACAAAGGAGAAGACTATGAAAGAAGGAGAGTATCAAGGGAGTAGGTGTATGTGTTTAGAGAGAGAGAGAGAGAGAGAGAGAGAGAGAGAGAGAGAGAGAGAGAGAGAGAGAGAGAGAGAGAGAGAGAGAGAGAGAGAGAGAGAGAGAGAGAGAGAGAGAGAGAGAGAGCAAGCTTGAAGAAGGATCTTGGTTAAGGAGAGCACGCAAAGAAGGAGAAGAAGAAGACCACAAAGGAGAAGACTATGAAAGAAGGAGAGTATCAAGGGAGTAGGTGTATGTGTTTATAGAGAGAGAGAGAGAGAGAGAGAGAGAGAGAGAGAGAGAGAGAGAGAGCAAGCTTGAAGAAGGATCTTGGTTAAGGAGAGCACGCAAAGAAGGAGAAGAAGAAGACCACAAAGGAGAAGACTATGAAAGAAGGAGAGTATCAAGGGAGTAGGTGTATGTGTTTAGAGAGAGAGAGAGAGAGAGAGAGAGAGAGTGTGTGTGTGTGTGAGTAGGAGAGAGAGAGAGAGAGAGAGAGAGAGAGAGAGAGAGAGAGAGAGAGAGAGAGAGAGAGAGTGTGTGAATGAGTAGGAGAGAGAGAGAGAGAGAGAGGGGTGTGTGTGAATAGGAGAGAGAAAGAGAGTGAATGAGTAGGAGAGAGAGAGAGAGAGAGAGAGAGAGAGTGTGTGTGTGTGTGTGTTTGTGTGTGTGTGAGTAGGAGAGAGAGAGAGAGTGAATGAGTAGGAGAAAGAGAGAGAGAGAGAGGGAGAGAGAGAAAGAGTGAGTGAATATGAGAGAGAGAGAGAGTGAATGAGTAGGGGGAGAGAGTGTGACGTGTTGAAAGATGATCAGTGATATACTTTGAAAAGAACCTAAAGTGGTGTGCAATATAAAATAGTACCCATATAAGGATACAATAGGAGGATGAAGGAGTACATGTCTAGCTATATGGCTAAATGATATCCATATATCTAGTTCCATCGAGTCTTAAGATAGGTGGATAGGGTATGTCATACATTGTTGATGAAATAATACATGGTAGTATGTAGACCGAGTCCTCAGCTTTGTCATGTGCTTGTCACATCATTAGGGGTTTTTTTCATCTCTCTCTGATATAGCATGTGTGTGCAGTATCCATGTATCCATGGTCCGCATGCTTCTCTAATCTCCTCAACTCTCTAGATTGTCACCCTTTCCATGCGATTGTTGTATGTGTTGTCATTATACGGTATCTGTGTATCTCTCTCTTTGCATGGTTCCTGCCTATAATAATGATGCACAAAGCCTTTGAATCGACTAAGAATTGGTTTGGGGGCTACATGACTAGTCCTGAGGAGGTGTCCTCTCCAAATACCGTGGGGTATCTATCTTCTTGAACAATGCTATAGGCTCTACAAATATAGTGTCTCACTGCCCACCTCCTCATAGGATAGTTTTTAGATCTACTCAGCTCTTGAGATGTGAGCTATCCTGTGTTAGTGTGAATCTCAAGTTGATGAGTATCTTAAGCTTGCCAATGGCTACTCATATCTCATGTGGCATGTATACATCTAAAAATCATGGTCTCACATTTGTATTGCCTATCCAAGAAGCGGCTCTTCGAGCACAGATAAGCTATCCTCTAGTCTTTCGCACTTACGTGGGTAAGCTTCTCAAAAATTTGAAAATGCAGTGGAGCGGCATGTTTTGGATATTCTGTGCCACACCCACTAATTCTTTCTACCTCACTAATTTGCAGGGTAATCTTCTTCTACAACCCGTCTCAATGGATTTTGCTTGCGACACTACCATGTGGACGGATTGGTATGCCTCTTCCCACTCACTCCGGAGTGCCTTGTTGACACTGTCGCACATCCCTCTACGAGTTCTTCAATCACTTCCGAATTCCCCATGATCACACGAAAGTGATCTGGATCCCATTTTTTTTGTCACATGGCCCCTATAAATCATCCCTCATCATATAATTACAAGATCCTCATCATAGGCAATGATACGATGAGCCCTACTCCTTATTCCTTATGGCCCCATCTATTGACGTGGCAAACATGCATTGGCTACATTCAAACCACCCACCCATGCATTCACCCCCCTCACAAGCAAACATGCATTGGCTACATTCAAACCACCCACCCACTCACCATGCATTCACCCCCCTCACAAGCAAAATTCTCTTCACTTTTCCATTCATTGTAATTTCTATTATCAACTTCCTGTAATCTTAGCACCCTATCACATTGAGAGGTAGATTTAAAGGCACACTTTTCAAGATTCTAGACAATTTTAGACACATTCGCAAGGCATTTGCGGGTGAAAATGAAGATTTTCGACTTCAAAGTGGTTCATGGTGCAAATCGATCAAGGCACAAGAGATAGAGCATTTTGAAATTTGAGACACAGTGAAGTGCCAAGTTGAGTATGCAAATAATGAAAAAGCATCCACCCATCACTTGGGCATTAATTCTGTGCACTTGGGGCTGAATTTAAGACCGCGAGACCTTAATTTAGGTGAATTTGTAGAGTGGGCAGCCAAGGAGGCCAGAAAAAGCTCCAAAACCTGTGGGCATGCCCAATTTGAAGGGACATTAATGATAGGCCTCAAAGGGGTGCTTTTTCTTAATATGTCTAGTTCTTTGGAAGAGAGAAAGAAGGAAAAAAAGTGGGCAGAAAATGAAAAAGGCCATCATTGTTGGGCATTTGATGATTGCTGCACGTGAGATCCTCAGCATTTCTCACATGTGATGGATGAAACGAAGCCCCCTTCCCATCCTCTATGCGATGATGTAAATTTCATGACCTAATATGAAGAGTGCTGGTTTTTTAGTCTTTCTCTCTCCTCTCTCAAAACAATCTTTCTCTCTCCTTCCTTTCCTCTTGTATAATGGCTATTCTTATGAGAGAAGGGGGATGGGTGAAAGAGAGGGAGACGTGAGAGCTACGTAAAAGATATGGTTTATGGCATATTGCCGGAGCATTGTGGAGTGCTACCAAGTATGTTAGCAGCTATCTCAAGCGTCAAGGCCTTGGAATCCACATGACACCTCATTCGTGATGGTGTGTAAGCGGTTATTGGGTAAGTTCATTAATTTTCATAGTAAATAGAATGGGATTGAAAAATTGTTTTAGAGGGTGGAAAAGGGATATAAATACTTAATTTTCAACCTTCACATTTGTTGTTTGCTATTTTTTGAATTTATATTAAATAAATATGTAAAAATAAGAAAAATAATAAAAATTACCAATTAAATAGTGGAGTATTGAGAATAAAAACGAGAATCATAAAATAAAATTATATTTTATACATTAATTCAAAAATGATAAAAGTAAGCTGTTTTAGAGGGTGGACAAGGGATATGAATACTTCATTTTTAGCACTTTACATTTATTGTTTGTTATTTTTTGAATTTCTATTAAATAAATAAATAAAAAATAGGAAAAATCATGAAAAATAGAGAAATATAAGAGAAATACCAATAAAAAGTGGAATATTGAGAATGAATCCTAAAACCATACAATACAATTATATTTTATATATGAATTCAAAAATCATGAAAACAAGTATTTTTGTGTCTAAATAAGACATTTTAGTAGCAAGGAGTGGTCTTGCTGCCATTTGTGGTGTGCTAAAGTAATCCATGTGTAAAAAATTAGAGAATAATTATTGAAGAGAATAATTTTTTGCTACACTTAGAGTAGGATGGTTGTGTGTTATTTATATTCCCAACGATAGCATGAGTCAGGAGGACTTAGTGCCTTTGGGGTGTGTTTAGCAATGCTGCAACGAGTAGAAAATTCATGGAAAGATGTAAAGGAATGATTGTTGCACATTCACACTTTGGTTGTCTCATTAAACATATTTATGCACATTCGATCACATTGTCAATTGTACACAAATCTTCAAAAGAAGTATATCCCTAATACTGTATTAAAAGAATCCATAAATATAAAGCTCACCATAGGTAGGCGCCACAAAATATATCAGACCACATGTATTCCCACACTTCCTCTTTGTCCACGTCTTATGATGTACATTCCACATCTAGTACATTGGAAAGTCTTGATAGTGAAGATTTCTAGTCTCTAGATTAATGCAATTGCACACAAACCATTTAATAAGAGTAGTACTCTAGAGGTCTTCATTCTACACCATTGAGATGTTGTGTTGAGCTCATGTAGAGCTCTTGTCGAGCTATATATGAGTTGATAGCCACTATGTGCCTTGGTGATGTGGCATGATATTATTCACTAGCGTATTAGGTGATCGACATGAGGATACTACCATCCTAGATATACATACAATGTGCACAAGAGTAACCCTAGCTCTTACATTTTATAAAATTATCCCACATGCTGTAGGATAGAAAGAGGTGATTCAAATTTCTACTAAAGGATTCTACTAAAATTAATTTTAAAAGAATGACTTTATCACTTTTTCAAATCCAATCGATCTTCCTTCTTACTTTTTCAGATTCAAAAACACTGTAATAGTTGTCGTTTTGTTAACTTTAGCCCCATGGTTATGTAAGTTTCTAACTGCCAAGACCCACGGACCACTTATTGTTTCAAGCATTTCAAGCGAGCTCTAATGGCTATCTCTCACCTAGCCGATGCGCCGTTGATCCTACGAGTGTAGTGAGCTTACCTTGATGCCGATATGAGTTGCCTCCTCTCTCGCACATACCGGTAGCTCCACGATCCTAGATGCTAGCTCAAGCATCCTCAAGCCTCCTCCATCTCCAAGCTCCATCCACCATAGCTGCGCGTGCGAGAAAAGAGAAGAGAAGAGAAGAGAAGAAGAGAAGAGGAGATGGTGAAGAGCTTCACCCTCTTGATCCCTCACTCCCACACACTCACTCTCTCACACTCTCACACTCCCTCTCTCAAGAGCACACACAAGCAAGGAGAAGAGAAGAAGAGAAGAAGAAGATAACTCTTGTTAGCCACACACCAAAGAATGAGCTTCCATTCACTTTTTGAACTTTATATACAAGCCCTAAAATCCCATGGGCACCCATCCCTTTTTTACATGACCGGCCGTTGTGGCAAGGTCCTTTCTCTATTTCCTCTTCTAGACTTATGTCTCTAGTCTACACCCGTCTAATATTTTACAATTGGCACAGGAGGGAGCATGGCGCTCTTTTACACGAGTTTTTGGAGTTTTTTGAGGTGCCTTTCATTTAAAATTACGCTTTTGGCTCCAGCTTAGCTTTAGAGGCCGCTTGCGTGTCTTTGCTCTTTTTCCATCATTTTTCTGCTTTTTCATTTATTTTTCTGCCTTCTTGACTTGGGATTAACATTACCCCCCTTCGAGATGGGTGCCAGCCCCATGGCACTTTTGGTTGCTGTTGGGGTTTAATAGGCAGTTGGCAAAGTAGTCGTGTGAGGGTAGGGCCACATGTGAACTAGGGTGCTTGTGGAAGCTTGGTAATGATGTTTGTTGGAGAAGCCAAATGGATAGCAAGTGGATGACGGGGGCCTCCGAAGTCGGTGGTATTTTGCCTTTGTGATGCTTGAAAGGAAAAGGTACGGTGCTCTACCTAAGGGGGTGTCTACCTTATTGTGTAGTGCATTGTGCTCATGTTGGTGGAATGGGGAGTTGGGTCTAACCACAGGCGAGCTTGGGTGATGTCCCACACTTGAGGACTCCATTCATGCAAAGGGAGATGTGGTGCAAGTAGCTTAGGGTGACAGGGGCGAGTGATCGTGCTTAACTTGAGGACCAAAGCCACCAGGTATGCCTAACTTGAGGACCCCTAGGTGCAGTGATCGTGCTTTATGTGGTGCTAAGTGCTTCTGCAAGTGAGTTGTTTTGTCCATTCGGTGTGTAATGTTCTTCTTGCTTTTCCTTTCATGCTTTTCTTTTTCTTTCTTTCTTCTTTAAAAAAAAAAAGTATTACACTAGTAGAATGACAACCAGTGCCTAATTCTCATCGTCTGAAATAGGCGGAGAAGGGGGTCAGATGGATTTGCTCAAAAATTGATAGCTTTGCATGTATCCTTTCAGATTCATGTGGATGTGGAGGGAGGTGGTGGAGAGGAAAGGATGATTGCATCTAGTGAACTGGCTGTCGTTCATGGCTTCCAGGAGAGCTAGGCAAAAAGAGGGGAGGAGGAGCCCTCATCATCAGATGCGCCATGGCACAGCTATCGATGGCGTTAGGGTCAAAGAAGAGGGGAGGCAGGCCACGTTCTTGTGGAGTCGGATCGTAATAATTTAAGTAACCTAAGATAATTACATGTAGTTACGAAAGCTGGATCGGGGCATGAAGAGAAGAGGAGCATATACTCTCTCTGGATCTGCACCAATTCCTGATTTTCATCCTCTAGCTGCTGCTTATAGCTCTACTCCATGTTCTCCTTGGCCTTCAATTCCTATTTGAGATCAGAGATCTCTCTTTGCTGCATGGCTATTATGCGGGTCTTTTCGAGCTGGGATGCAGCTACCGACTCCTTTTCCGCCACCAACTCAGCCACATCGATCTTCTTTTCCTCCTTAGCCTTCTCCAGTTGGGAGAGTAGCTCGGCAACGTACTCGTTGTAATTGGCTGGTGGCATCACTGTTGTGTGGATTGGAGTGGTTGAGGCCTCCACTTTCTGACGTTTCTGGTGTGGATTGGAGTGGTAGAGGCCTCCACTGTTGTGTGGATTGGAGTGGTCGAGGCCTCCACTTTCTGACGTTTCTAGTCCTGTCTCGACTCAGCATCTGTGGGCTGGTCTCTTTTGCCCCGTGGCTGTGGTCTCCGTGCTCTTTCTTGGGCCATTTTTTTGTTAATAAAAATATTGCATCCATGCCACGAAGTTGGAGACATCTGCACTGGTGGGGATGCTAGGGGTGAGGGTGGTTGGTTTGATGGGAGGCATTGAGGGTAGGGATAGGGTGGATAAGGGCCTTGCCTTTGCCTTCAAGGACAGTGGGCGGTGTGATTTCTAGTACCTGCGTGCTGGAACGAGGCGGTTCTTCCCTCAACGGGCTCAAGGCTCCCAGATCATTGGCCCTGCTCTGCTGCTCGATTGACCGGTGTGTAGCTTTGGCCAAGTCCTCCTCCTCCTTTCTTCTCAGTTCCTCTTCTTCCTCAGCAGCTCTTCTTTGCCTTTCTTCTTCAGTTTTCCTGCACTCTTCCTCCAATTTCTCTTTTTCTTCCTTTTCTTTCCTTTTCTCTCCTCGACCTCCTGTTTTGACACCTTTTTAGCCTTGTTGACTTCTTTTTTGGCATTTTCTTCTTTCTGTTTCTTCTTCTTCTCCCTCTCCTCGGCCTCCTTGAGGGATTCTCTTTTTGCCCTCTCCAAATCCTCTTTCTCCTTCTTGCGGCCTTCATCCTGCTTCTTTTTCTTTTGTGCTATCTTCTTCTTGGGTTTCTTGGCCTACTTTTTGCCCGATTGTTATTCTTGTTCCTGCCCTTCCTCATCACTCTCGGTCCTATCACTGGACCTCTCTTGGTCTTGGTGAGGGGGTGACCTGTCAGGCGTTTCTCCTTCTCCTTCTTTTGCACCTTGTGTCTCCTTCATTGCCGCCTGGATGAGCGTAGTCAAAATGCTTCCATAGCCAATGAATGAGGCCTTGGACAAGGCCTTCTTTCTTTTTGTGGCCTTGGAAGCTGGGGACTCCCCACTTGCTAGTGTACTTCCTAAAGCTAGTGCTTTAGCTGCCTGGTCAATGGTTTTGCGTACATATCCGTTCCAGTCGACTTCATCCAAGGTGTGAGCTGCTACATTCTCCAGCACAGGCATGCCAATTCGATGCATTAAGGAGTTGTAGCGCTGGTGGCTGGAGAAGAGCACGTGCACTAGCTTCGCTTGTAGTCTGGCTTCCACATCAGGAATGTCCTGGTGCTGATGCCGTCATTAGTTAGCACATCCTCCCTTTTCATTTTTAGCATGGCATAAACATCCCTCTTATGCTTTTTCTCTATCTTCGGCTCCAATCCCAATGCCTTCTCCACCAAGGCTGGGTTTAAGTGAGCCTGCACCTGTTTAGCATTTTCTCCCCTTTCCACAGTCACGGTGCCACACTCCTAGTCAGGGTTGTATGTCCTGAGAAACTCCACACACTTCGTGTGGTCAGGCTCTTGCACAAATTTCTCAAGGTACTTGGTGAGGTTGCATTGCTCGATGACTCTCTTGCCTGCTTCCTCCTTGGCCACCACCACACCCTCTATGTTATGAATGGTTCCGAACTTGAGCTGGTTGTAGGTGCGGTTTTCAAGGGTGATGCGGTATTGCGTTCTTTCCGCCTCCATGAACGGAAGTCAGTGGGCGCGGTCTTGCTGTGACATCTTTTGTTCTTGTCATGATCCCAAGTTTCCATTAGTGCTTTCAAAATAATAATTTGTTGAAAAAGTCATAATTTGATGGAAAAGAAAGACTCTATATGTTTATTGAATGAAAGCATTAAAATCCAATCCAATGTAGAATCTTCCCTTCAGACTTTAACTTTTTGCCCTTTATTTCAAAGTTCTCGTGCCATTTTTCCTACCTCGCTCGTTGTTTACGTGTTTATGCATCCAGCTTGATTTTCCTTGGTTTTAATTTGATTCACCTCACCCCCTTCCACTTCCAGCTGGAGAAGAATCCTTCCTAGGATTGAAGGTTAGGAGGTCAAGGGCATTCTGCAATGGGTCTAGGAGTTTGTGGTGTAGGAACCAAGTGTAGAAATCGGGGTTGTACGCTAACTGAGCTTCGCGGTCTAGATCAAAAGGTCAAATTCCCACATGTGTGATGTAAGTGAGAACATCTGTTAGAAAGTCACCGGAAACGATGGGGCTAGCAATATGTAACTCTTCCTCTGTCAATAGGCGATCGAGGTAAGGGTGTCCTTTGATGTGCTCTTCCATGGGTCGGCCACGAAGAGTGGTTAACACTCTATACGAGGTTGGCATGATGTAAGTGGGGTTTTACTCCGCTATTTTGATTGCATGGCATTGCTCAACATTTGTCATGACTTGGCACCCTTCAAATTCCCATTGCAACCTAAGAGTGTAGCAGTGCCTCAAGAACGGGGATTCAGTATCAGCAAGTTTTGATAATTCTGCAATTTCTTAGTCAGTGATGGCAGAAGTGATTTGCTGATCATATGAGGTGATGAGGCATTATTTGAGAGCTTGCTCTTTGGAGATCTCGTTGTTGAGCAATTCAACAGTGCAGTTAGCTGCTTTTGCGAAGGCAAGTTCAAACGTTTCCCAAGAATAAGGCATCCTACGAACTTCGGTTGCAAAGGGTTCGGGCAACAGACCTAAGTCCAAGCTGGTTGTAGCTCAGAGCTAGCTCTCTGAAAGTGGCATCTAGTCGTCTAATGCAATCAACCACATCATCCCCCGTATCTTTGGCTAGATCTGAGGCCAGTGTCAAAAATGATTTTCGCTCATAGGAGGGTTTAAGACCTGCTGGTGGTTGGGGTTTGATAGCACTAGAGCCTTTGATAATGAATAGTTGCGGCTGCGGGTGTTCTTGAGATTGCAATTGGACCTCTTGGATTAGGGTTGGGAAAGTAGCAACGATGTCTGATGGATTGCTGCATTCAGAATGGATCAAGGTAGTCGGATTGGCTCTAGCGGGTGATGACTCATGTGACGATGTCTGTCCTTTGGGCCGATAGGCTCGTTCGACTCTCTTGGGCATGTGGCTGGATGAGCTTGATGGATGTGGGTCTGGAAAGCGGTGTGGCTTATGGTTTTGAGGTTCTATGGGACTTGGGGTGATCAAGCTTGAGGGCGGCGTACAAGTGGTGCCTTTGGCCATGTGGGCTTTAGGGATCCATATCCAGGCATTTTCCTCATAGTAGCCTTGCCAATGCAGCAGGACTTTAGGGACCCCATCTTTGCTTGATCATGTGCCGATTTCTATGACTATGCCTTGGTTTCCTAGGTTTAGAGTTTCGGGTCTTATGAGGATGTGTGCGTCGACTCCTAGGCGGCGGTCGTAGTTGTTTAGGCTTCCATTGACACCTAGCCTGTTGGGCCTTAGCTTTTGTTGCTATGAGCAGTGGTTCTTGAGAATTGGGGGTGGTGGCCGAGTACACCCCTCCTTAGATATGGCTGCTAATACTTCTACTAGTGGCCTTGCAGACTGTGATGAGGTCGCGCAGCCCTTGGTGAAAGCTATAATAATGCGAATGTTGCCTATGGCGAGGTGGATGCGCTGCAACTCATAATCAACGTTGCAATGAGTTTTCTTTTTGAAGGTTTGCCCTAGCAGCGACTCCGTGCCTACGTCTTTGGCGTTTGGCAACACGTGGAAGATCATTGGTACAGTCTTAGACTCAATAGAAACGGCGGCTCTGCACTTGCCGAGAAGTGCATATGAGCGGCCCCCATATGGGCTTAATTTGGCATTAGTGGGCTGTAATGGTGGTTTGCCAAGTTGGGTCCAATGATCGTGAGTCAAGACATTGAAGTCTGCTCCCTCGTCGATCAAGGCATTGAAGGCACATGTTCGCTTGGCAGTGACCGTGATGTGCATGTATGCGGGCTCTACGGCTTCCTCATCCTCATCATCGATTTCAGTGATTGTGGCTACTCGTACTTTGACAAGCGGTTCCAACATTGGTGGCTCATGCAAAGGATGCGTGGGAGGGTAGTACTTCTTGACACGACTGCCATTGAAGAAGCCTATTCCCTCTCCATCTAGAGTCTCGAGCTCGATGTTGCCCGTTCGGCTGATTGCACGAACTTTGAAAGGTCCAAGACCTCTAAACTTCATTTGTTGCTTATGCCCCCTAACTGAGTATAGGAGCACTAAGTCGCCCTGTTTGAAGTCGCGCTGCTTGACCTGCTTGTCAAACCAGCTCTTGCGTCGTGCCTTCTCACATATGAGCACATGAGTGGCTAGAAGGCGAGTCTTTGAGAGGCGTTCGAGTTCAACTAGGCATTGCATCCATGTCTCCTTTCCTTCCCATCATTCCTGAAGTGCTATTCTCAGGCTAGGCATGAAGAATTCTAAAGGGAGAATTGCTTCGGTTCTGTAGGTCAACCTAAAGGGGATCTGGCCAACACCCATTTTATAAGCTGTGCGGTAAGCCCACAAGGCTGCCCCATCAGCTTGTTATCCCAGTCGCTGCACGAGGCAGAGACTACTTTGATTAGGACGTTGACAAGAATCTTATTCGTGGATTTTGCCTGGCCGTTTTCTTGAGGGTAGTATGGAGAGGATTTTCGATGGATAATTAGGAAGGTGGATAGAAGATGCACTATCACTTCATTGATGAAGTTGTGCCCTGGTCACTGACTAGTTCGATGGGGCAGCCGAATCGTGAGATTATCTGCTCCCACAAGAACTTGGCAGTCGTTTGAGCATCATTCTTTCGTGTTGCTCTTGCCTCTACCCATTTCGTTAGGTAGTCTGTGGCCACAATGATGTATTTGGCTTGCGAATACTGTGCAGTAGGACTGATGGGTCCTATGAAGTTGATTCCCCATTTTTTGAAGGGTTGTCGTGCAATGATTGGGGTCAACTCCATTTGATCCTTGTGAATCGGGACCTTTGTCCATTGACAATCGTCACAATGCTTAACAAATCGTGCTGCATTACTAAAACAGCATTGGCCACCATAGTTGAGACTGCAACACCTTGTGGGCCGCTAAAGTGTCCACCAGCAATTATGTTGTATGCCTCTGAGAGCACGTCGTATATCTCATGCTCGCACACGCATCTCACGTCATGTATCTCATGCTCGCACACACATCTGCGTAGCAATCCATCTTGCCCTAGGCGATATAGCTAGCCTGCTATCAACTGGTAGGATTGGATCTTGAGAATGAGTCACCTAAGTCTTGCCTTCTCTATCAGTCGCTCACATAGTCCGTGCTCAAGCACTTGGACTATGTCATCTACCCAATATGGCATTAGGTCGGCCTTGAATAAATCTCTCTCGCTAGAAAGGTTAAAGAAATGGGTGTCTGGCAATTCATGGGCAATGCCTTCTCCAGCGGCTTCTCCTGTGGGGATGTGTGACATATGGTCAGCCATGTAGTGCTGTTTTCCCTTCTGTACAACCACGGAGAAGTCAAACTCCAAAAGCAGAAGGAGCCACCGAGCTATGCATCATGTAATACAAGGTTTATTCACTAGATATAGCAAAGCTTGATGGTCCACGAAAAAGGTAAAGGGTGTAGCCAATAGATAATGCCGGAACTTCTTCACAGCAAACACCATGGCCAAGCCCTCTCTTTCTGTCATCGAGTAGTTCATTTCCATCTCAGTGAGTTGTCTGCTAGCAAAGCTCACTGGATAGTCTAGGTTGTGTGTTTGCCAGGTTGGCACAACACTGCCCCCACAGCAAATTTAGAAGCATCAATATGCACGTGGAAGGTAATGGTCCAATCTAGGGCTCGTAGAATTGGTGCTGTGGTTAGAGCCTTCTTCAACTCTTTATATGCTCGTTGGCATGCTTCAGTCCATTCAAAGAAAATCAGCAGCTTGTATAAAGGTCTGGCCATCAACGTGTAATTCAACACAAACCGCCGATAGTATCCTGTATGGCCTAAGAAGCATTGGACTCCCTTATAGTTGATTGGGGGTGGAAGGTCAACAATAACCTTGACTTTCGAGAAGTGTGGCAATGCGTTCTTCGACACCACGTGGCCTAGGATGCATCCATGCTTCACCCACAACTGGCATTTTAAGGGGTTCAAGGAGAGACGATATAGGTGACACCGCCCAAAGACTGCTTGGAGTTTGTCCAAGTGTTCCATCCAAGTCGAGTGAACACAGAGGTCATCGACAAAGACTTCCAACTCTTTGCAAAGCATGTCTTTAAATATGGTGCACATGAGGCGTTGAAAAGTAGCAGGGGCATTAGTCAACCTGAAAGGCATGACTATGTAAGCAAAGACGCCCCACTTAGTGGCGAAGGCAGTCTTATGCCTGTCGACAGGATGCACTTGCACCTGATTGTATCCTGAGAAGCCATCTAGAAAAATGTAGGCCTCCTTGCCTGCCACTCTTTCAAGCATGCGCTCGGTGTATGGAAATGGGTAATTGTCCCTCTTATTAGTAGCAGTGTTCACCTTCTTGTAATTGACACACACTCTGATTTTTCAAATTTTCTTAATCATGATGACTATGGGTGATACCAGTCCGTGTGCTCAATTTCGTAAATGAATCCCGCTCTCATAAGCCTATCAATCTTTTCCTTGATAGCATGAGTGTGTTTTGGATTCATAGGGTGCGGTTTGCTGCTTCACCGGCGTTGCGTCTGGCTTCATGGGTATATTATGAGTCACTACACTCGGATCTACCCCTTTGAGCTCTTCCAAGGACCAAGCGAATATGTCTATGTACTCTCGCAAGAAAGCGACAAGACTCGTTTCTTCTTCCTCAGTCAAGTCATCGGCAATGAAGACTGGTCGGGGTGTCTCCCCTTCCTGGGCTAGGTTCACCTCCTTGACCTTGGCTGGTTCCTCGATTGGTTCGCTTGTTTGCCCTTGCTGTTTGGCACCCAACAAGATCACTAGCCTATCTCCTTTCTTGAATTTTGTAAATCTTTTAAGGAGGTCCCGTGGTTTTTGTTGTTCTTCTATTCGTGTGTCCCTGGATTGTTTTGCCCTTTCATGCTTCAATCATCTGCGCCTTAGGTAGATGGGTAGGCCCCCCTTGGTGCGTCGGGTCTTGGGCGGCCTAGGTATTTTTGGGTCGCTATCCAAACTTACCTCCAACTTACAATCGAACTCCCCATCTTCGCTAGAAGAGGTGGTCTCCCCTGGTGGTCACAGTTCAGATGGTGATTTTGTCCTAAGCACTGGTGTCATTCCCGGTTGGGCTAGGCCTGCTTGCTCAAAGTCTATGGCTCCTACGTGTTCTAACCAGGCGCAATCACAATCCTTGCGCATGACCCCTCACTCTATCGTGAAGACACTCTTTTTTTGTGGCTTTGAGTTTGCCCATATTTGTTCTATTTCATGTCCCTCAGTGTTGTATTCTACAGTATCTATCTCACCCTCACTTTCGTCAGTGAAGGATTGGCAGTCTTTGTACTCATCATTAGAGTCCTTTGTGTCAGATTGCTCATCGTCTCCTAGGGCTTGGTATATCTCTTGTCACTGATCAGGGACTAGGGCCCAATTGTACATGAGGTTTAAGTCATGCACCCTGGTCCATTGCCACTTGGATTTGTCTAAGAGATCCTGGAGTGGTTTGAAGTTTGCTGCTGGATTGTTAGCTAGCTTGTCCATTAAGTATTCCAGAATCTCCTGGAGTTCTCTTTTGTTGTTTGGCACTTGGAAGGTGACGGGCTTAGGTCTCCCACGAAGGGTTCCTGCCATCATGCAAACTGGTACGGAGGGCGTGCCATTAGACTTTCCCATCATCTTGATGGCTTGCTCATATGCCTCATGATCTGAGAACGGCAGGTCGATTGTAGCAAGGACATGTATCCAATCTCGCTCATCCTCTGGGCATGGGATATACTTGGTCAAGGGCCCATAAGACTTCTTGACTTGAGCGTTACCTTTGAGCATCGTGGAGATGGCATCCAAGTTGATTGGTGAGGTCTTCCAAGTGTCCATCTCTACCCTCACAGCTTCCATTCTGTTGCCTAGGAAGATCAAGCCATTACCCCAATCTTTGATAACTCTGGCATTGCGCATCTAGGGTCGGCCTAATAGGATATCGTAGTCCACTCCCTTCATGACTATAAAGTCGACAGAGAATTGGACACCTGCGATTTTCACTGGACAGTTTTTAAGTACCCCAAATGGCTTCACTCTCATGCCGTTTGCTAATGTGGCATTAAACCAAGCGGTCTCGACAGGTGGGTTTCCCCAAGTCTGAAGTATTGTGTGGCTCAACACACTAACCCCATCTCCCATGTCTACGATCTCCTTTCTCGTCGTGTCGCCTAGGGCTAGGATTGGTAATATTGCATGCATCTCGGTGCCTTCCCAGAAAGCATTAATGTGCAAGGATTTTGGCACAGAGTGCAGTGTTAGACTTAGTATTTGTGTTTTTGCATCATGGTCATGCAGATCAGCAGCTTGTTCTCGTGACCCCTCAACCCACTGCTTCAGGTCTTGCCATAGGGTGGAATGTTGCTTAAGCAGGTCTCCTAGGCTTAACGTCACAGGGGTGGTCACTAGCGTGGTAAAGAGGTCGTTGTCTGCTCGTCTCTCTCCTAAACCGGATTGTCCTGGCCAATGGGCGTGACTAATTTGCAGGCCTGCAATATCAAGGCTTGGCCTAAGCAGTGCTGCTTGTGGTGCGGTCGCATCTCCTGACTTTGGTCGAGGGGGTGAGATTGGCGTGCTTAGGCTGGGGAGATCATCAATCTCGTCCTCTAGGATGGGCTCAGCATCCCTTAAGTGCTATTGGGCCTCTTTCACTCAGTCCTTCACTTTCTCTATGGCCTCTAGTTGGCGCTTCAGATGCGGGTATTCCTCTACCTTGGCACTTCCCTTTTCGACCGTCTTAGGGGCTAAAGTTTCTACCTCTGCATCCGCGACCTTCTTTCCAACAGCTAGAGTTGTACCACCCTCAGTTTTCAGTGCAATCTTTGCTTCTGACCTCTTCTTTCTCTGCCTGCGGCTCTTCTTCCCTATCGAGGCTGCATCGAGGTTGCTAGGTCCTAGCACAGTAGTGATATGTCGGCCTGCTTCGTCTGGGCATGGGTCATGACCCGCAATGGGATAGGTGTGGCCTCCCCATTGAGGTTCTCGACACCAAACAGCCCCAATGGGACAGATGGTACGTTGGCTGAACTTGAAGAAGGTTCTTGCTTTGAGAAATCGACAAAGAGATGGGTGATTCCGCACTCAAAGCACCTTAGGTCAGCTTTGTCTCTGTTCTGCTGCTCCCTCTCAGGGAAACGTGATGAGACATGACCTGGGTGACCACAATCCAACAGATGATTGGATACTGTGTCTGCCCTCCTAGGCCTCTGCCTCGTCCTCTCCCTAACGCCATCACTGGTATTGGTCGATAGTCCATAAGGACTGCATTGCCCTCATCGTCGTGAGAGACGTAAGGGTATATGTAAGTCTCTTCCTCATTTGGCTCTTTCACGTAGTGGACTGGAGCATCACTCGGTGGATGGGTCACGTAGGGACCAGGTGGTCTAGGTATGCCTGTAGGGTTTATGTCCATCCTAGGAATAGCCGGTTTAATGTCGTTAGGCACAGGAAGGACCAATGGGACTCCCCTTCTAAAGAGTGGCTGCGGCCTGTTCGCTACGTAAGGCTGGCCATATGGTTGCGAGTATGGAAGTCTTCTCGACAATCTGCAATGCACGACGTCATGACCAAACCTGCCGCAGTTAGCGCAAGGTCTCAACCTAGGGTCTTGATACTCGGCTAGCAAGTGGTTTTTGCCACAGTACACGCATTGGACGTTTGGGCGCATTGGTCGTCTCAACATGTCTTGCAGCTTGGCTATCTCCATCTTGACATTAGCCAAGTCTTGGTTTGTCTCGGTGGCTTTCCCCTTATGTTGGGATGATGGGACTGATCGTTCACTAGAGGCTGACACTCTCTCTGAACTTCGCGAGTTGGTTTCTTCTGAGTTTGAGCTCCTGGAGCTCCGCTCTTTCAGCTGATCGTCAACTCTGCTGGCTTCCTCAAAAACCCTAGCTAGTGCGTCTCGCTGCAAGCTCGAGTTGCCTGCCAAAGCCTTATACAGTTCCTCATTTCAAATTCTGCTCTGATGAATAGAGTTGAAACTACTCTTTCAGTCCGTAGGGATTCTCTTGAAGAGACTCCTCATGTGGGTTACGTAATCGTGAATGTCCTCCTTCTCTTTCTGCTTGACATTCATCAGTCGTACTAGCAGATTATCGAAGTATCCAAGCTCGGCAAATCTCTTGATGAAGAGTTTCTTGAGGCCATTGAAGTTGGCTTGCTCTGCAGCATCTAAGCTTGTATACCAAGTCCTACCCTTGTCACCTAAGCAGAGCCCAAACGCTTGAGAGCGTTGAGTCAGGTCGCTGAGGCCGTTGGCTTTGTAGACTTGCTTGAACTGCTCTACAAAGCTGTATGGATCGTCGTGGGGTTGGTACTTATCGAGCTGCTTTGCGACTATTGGGATTTTAGACTGGCTCTTAGAGCCTTGGGTTGCTCCTAATCCTGCCAGCAGTGATGTTGCCAATGCTGCGACACTTTGCTATGTTGCAGTGTTGTCTAGTAGTCGCTTCATGAGAAGCTCGCTTATAGCGTTAAGTCTCCTTCTAGGACTCTCTCGTGATCCATTCGGTTTCTACCGGGTAAGTTCATCACCCGTTGCACCTCATGCAACTCCGTGCTTTGCCTTTGGCTCCTAGCCTGCTGGTCTCTATTGTATTCGACTATGCTTTGCAATGCCTTGTGGGCTAGCTTTCTCTCTTCTTCTAAGTTTGCGATGATAGCATTTGTTGTCCTGCCGCGGTGCTCATACCAAGCATGCGCATTGTAGCTACTGACCAACTGTTAAATAGCCTCTGGAAAGATGCCTAAGTTGAGTTCCTCGTTAGACCTACAGTCTGAGCTTTCTTCTGCCATAGTCGAGTTCTCGTGCTCCACCAAGCTATTGATCAGGTTGAGTAGGTTTGTCAAATCCACTTCGTTGGCACTGCTTGCTTGGTTCTACTTCGCATGTTGATGGTTTGTCTATGTCTTTCGGTCCTCTCCTATTGGTGGGTTCCTTGAGTGGTTTATTTGAGTGAGTTCCTTGACTTGTTAAATACAATCCTCAATTTATCTCCACTTAGTGTGTGTATTCTTTCCAGTGCACTTGTGCTCAATCAGGCTTTTCTTAAGTGTACTTCAAGTGCGGAAATTCAAGGTGAGTGCAACAAACAATCTCTAAGCATCTTACACACTCTTGCTTTGTTTTGGGCCTGATAGGCTTTGCTGATCAATTCTCTGGCCGTCTTGATGGGGTCTAGGGTTTTTTTGTTACGTTGCCTTGCTCGTTTTTGGTCCAATCAAGGTTTTATGGCTCAACGGGTTGCCTCTAGGTCTCTATGTCTCGCGACAACCTGCTCAAGCTGCTAAGCGACCGCGCCTTATGATTTTGTCTATTCCGTGCACCAGAATCAAGTTCTGAGCATTAGGAGGACTTGCGATAGTTTGCGTTGCTGAGCTCTAGCTGGGTCAGATGAAATTTCTAAAAATTTGAGACAAATTCACACTCGGCCCAACTGGTCCGAATTGCAGGGGCCAAGTGATTCGGATGGGCCGAGGCACATGGGCCGAGGGCCGAATCACACTGGTCCGAGGGCCGAACTTTTCACGGATCGAGGGCCGAATCTTGTCGTTCAGGCGGGGTCGCTCGGGCGGGCCAAGGGCCGGGTCTTGGGCCGAGGGTTGAGTTGGTCAATGGGGCCGAGTGCCATCACTCGAATGGGCCGAGTAGACTTTGGGCCAAGGGCCAATTAGGGTTTTCGGGCCTAGTCGGCCGAATGGCAAGGGCCGAGGGCCGATTCTGGGACTCGGCCCAGAAACGGCTGCTTTGATGGGCCGAACGTGGCGTGATGAATGCAATGCGACAACGATTTCGATCAAATCTCACGATTTAGACAATCACTCCAAGCACAAACTTCCAGATCCTAACTAGGGTGCCAAGGAAGTGATTGGTGTACCTGAGGTGAGCGGTAGGCTCTCTGATGATTATTCGAATCGAATCTTTGCGGGGGCTCTCTCTCTCTCTCTCTTTCTCACTGCAATGGTTGCAAATGAGATCTCCCTTGGCGTCTTGGCTCTTAAACCCCTTCTCGGGTAAGGTTTTGACGCTCCCAATCACTCACTTGCCGACACTAAGCATCCCAAGCAAGCTTTTTGCCATTTTTGAATGATTTATGTTCTTTATTGCCCTGTTTTGCAATGGTAAACCCTACCCTTTCACGATTTGATTTCATAATCCTATCCTACACTAAATGCAACAAGAATTGAAAGCAAAAAACTGATTTCTCCATGTTTTCCAATCATCAAATAAACAAGCTAACCCAAAATACTTACTTGTTTCAAAGATCAAAACACCCAAACTTTCTACCTATCTCAAGCTCCATTTTGGGGATGAATCCCTTACTTCGATGCTCGATATGAGGCGCACAAGTGCTCAAGCTTGAATCCATTGGTCTAGGCAATGAAATCAAAAATTTAGAGGGGGCTCATGTTCAACCGCCAAGACCCACGGACCGCTTATTGTTTCAAGAGTTTCAAGTGAGCTCTAATGGCTATCTCTCACCTAGCCGACGCGTCGTCGATCCTACGAGTGTAGTGAGCTTACCTTGATGCCGATATGAGTTGCCTCCCCTCTCGCACACATCGGTAGCTCCACGATCCTAGATGCTAGCTCAAGCATCCTCAATCCTCCTCCATCTCCAAACTGCATCCACCATAGCCGCGCACGTGAGAAAAGAGAAGAGAAGAGAAGAGAAGAAGAGAAGAGGAGATGGTGAAGAGCTTCACCCTCTTGATCCCTCACTCTCACACACACTCTCACACACTCTCACACTCCCTCTCTCAAGAGCACACACAAGCAAGGAGAAGAGAAGAAGAGAAGAAGAAGAGAAATCTTGTTAGCCACACACCAAAGAATGAGCTTTTATTCACTTTTTGAACTTTATATACAAGCCCTAAAATCCCATGGGCACCCATCCCTTTTTTACATGACCGGCCATTGTGGCAAGGCCCTTTCTCTATTTCCTCTTCTAGCCTTATGCCTCTAGTCTACACCCGTCTAATATTTTACAATTGGCACAGGAGGGAGCCTAGCACTCTTTTACACGAGTTTTTGGAGTTTTTTGAGGCACCTTTCATTTAAAATTATGCTTTTGGCCCCAGCTTAGCTTTAGAGGCCGCCTGCGTGTCTTTGCTCTTTTTCCATCATTTTTTCACTTTTTGATTCATTTTCCCGCCTTCTTGACTTGGGGTTAACAATGGAAATCACATAGGAGGATGTGTAAAATGGAGAGGTAATGGATGAATAGAGTAGCTTCTGTTGAGGAGAAGGTTTTTGGGTGTTGCAATCGATGCTTCTTTGAGCCCATTGAGCTACACTCGTAAGGAAAATGTGCTCTCCATGAGGGTTGTGCCTATCAAATCATATAGGGTGATGGGTGACTTGTGATTAGAAGGTGGATATAATGCTATAAAATCCAATACTTCTTAGGCATGTCCCACACTTGAGGAGCTTATGAATGTAAGGGTGCATGATGGTGAGATCTAGGGTATGGTATGATGGTTGGATCTAGGGTGACATGCAAGCCTAGGGTGTCCTACCCTTAATGTGCTATGTATTTTGAGAATGCCCCATTTTTTTCATTTAGTCTTCCATGAGTGCACACAACAATTGAGATTCACTCAATGGATACCCCTTAACTAGCATGCATATATAGATTAGGGATCGTGGAAGTGTAATATCCCCACTTTAATAAAAGATTATCCACCTTGCCAAAAATTTTCTTGTGCGATTTTGGGCCTCATGTTTAATAAATTTCAATCTTGGTCTGGGTTATTCCAACTTTGAATCGTGATTATTCATGTAAAAATGAATTTATTGGAGCTCAAACTAGCTTTTGATTATTCCCAAGGATTTGGTCCAATGGCATGGATGAATCAATCCTTTGCTTAAAATCTTAAAGCTTTCATATTAAGGTGAAAATATTTATCATAGGTACTCAAATGTTGGCATGGTGTATATAATTAAAGTGAATAAATTTATTTTTCAACATTTGACTTCATGTGATTCAGAAGTTCATTCTTAAATTCTTTTACTAGCATGTTGACTTTGTGATGGATATTTTTTCTTTCTAATGACTCCTCCACTCTTTTAGTAAAGTTGGGAAAGATAGTTATTGAGGATTACTTGTGATGTACTTGAGGTCTGAGAGGTGATTTAAAGGCATACTTTTTTACAGGATTTTATGGCTTTTTAGGGAGATCCACAATGTGTTTTTGGTCAAAAATGAGGTTTTGAAGCTCAAAAGTGGTCCGTAGTTTGAAGCATCTAAGCGCAATCCATGGTGCAATCTGATGGCAAAATCACGATGAAGGCCAAGTCAGTGTGGTAGGGGACCTCTGCAGTGGTTGGCATTTAAAATATGTATTTTTATGTGCAAAAGCTTGGTAAATCACCCAGTTTGAGAGAAACATGGTAGGAGGACATGTTTTTGCCAAAAAAGGGCCCCAAACCCAAGTGGACATGCCCAATTTGAGGAGACACTTGATCCAAGATGTAAGGGCATGTAATTTTTGAGTGTGGATAATTTTGGAGAGAGAAGAAAGATGAATAAAACATACAAAAAATTCACACCATCATGTGCCCTCCTTTGTTGATCTCCTCCTTTACAAGCAATGATCACTCTCACGCACTTCTAAATGCATAAATAGAGCCTACTCCCTATGAGCTTTGCAATGATACCACTGATTTGAAGAACTAAGAATGCTAAAAGCCTAGTCTTTCTCTCTCCTTCTCCGCTACACACATAATCACAATTTCTATCAGAGAAGGGGGATGGGAGTGTGAGTGGGAGAGATGAATGGGGAATACTCTTTGATGCCTTTGGGTTTGTGGAACAATGTTGGAATGATTAGATAAAACTCATGGGAGAAGTGGAAAGAATATTTGCCACACATGCCCTTTTTTTTCCCATTTGTAGACACCACTTGTCTTTCTTTGGCCGAAAGTGTGAGGTATATCTATTCTATATAGTTGTGAGGGCCATAATGGATTTGAAGTGAGAACGAGTGGAATAAGTGCAATGATATATGAAATAAGATGAAGGGCAGCATGCCAAGTCCCTAATTGGTAGACTACTCTTGTTCTAGAGGCTTGGACATTTAGTTGGGAGGAGCCAATGTGACGCATGTGTGGTGTACTAGACACCTCTTTGTTAGGCACTCTAGCTTGGAGTTTGAGACATAAAATTAAGTGCTAGACTACATAACGCAATGTTTTAGTGTAAAGTGAGGTCTTCTAGCTTATCTCTAGTTGTTCATGGCTGTAAGGCTATGGGGGTTAGTTGGTTGAGGTCTGTTAGCAAGCTTAGAGAGAGAACTCTAGGAGTGTGTGCCATGTGACTACCCAATCACTAGAATGGTGATAGGTGAAAAATATAGCACATAAACATCTTACTTATGATATGCATAAAAAATCAACACTTTTTAGTAAGATTTATTAGATTGTGACTCATGGCTTATATGCAAGGGTTTCACACCCTCTTTCGTAGGGAAATTTCCCCCAAAAAAGGTGGGTAATACTAACTATGTGCCCTTAACGAGACTTATCATGAGTTAAATGATAGTGTCAAAGTGTATGCTCAAAAGCTACATAAGGTTTTAACCATTCCATTGCCTCATATTACTAGATTGCAGTTCTTCTTGAGAGGGTTGGACTTGACAATCCAACTCCACTTGAGTAACACTATGTTCAATGAACTTGATGTTGCCATAACTGTAGCGAGGGGACAATCCTTCTTAGTTCCTGGGATGGTACCTAATATAGTGTTAATTGGTTATAACCCTTTACCTTTATTATGCAATAGTGCAATAAACTTGAGTCAAGGGTCCAATCAAGGGTTTTCACAATTACATCTTTTGGAATGCTAAACATTGTCTAGTCAGAGTCTATGATGTCTATGAGTAGTGGACAGGTTTTGATTGCAAATAAGGGAACCATTCAGTCTTAGCAATCCCTCTACAAATTGTGAAACCTAATGTGGGGAAGGCATCTAAGGGACCTATGGCCAATACATGTTGAAGTAGAACAAGGTCACTACAATAGGGTAGTCAATAGCCTAGGCTTGTGAACCATCGAGCTAATGATGGAAACACTTGAGGGGATGGTCCTACAAAAAATTCTGTAAAGGGATAAAGAAACCCTTGAGGAGATGCCACCCAATGGAGTTAGCCTAGTAGAGATGCTTCCAATTAGCAAGAATGTTGTTTCTAATGATGTTAGGATAGTCACTAGGGGGAAAAAATGGAAAGTGGCTCAAAAGGCTAACCTTAGTTTTAGAAAAACTAGCCCTACACCGTGTAAGGTTGACAAGAAAGTTGTAGTTGCCAATACTCAAGCTAGTTCTCTTAAACCTAATGGTGTTTTTGAGGATCCTATGGTTAAGAGCAAACATAAATCTAAAAGTGAAGGAAGTTGTTAAAGCCATTAAGAAGCCAAGATAATAAATGCTTCAAAAGAAAAAGACAATTGTAGTGAACTTTCGTAATTTTGATCTAGCAAATGATCTATGTGAAGTCAAGCCAAATGTTAATTTGCTACAATTAATTTGGTTATCACCCTACATTCACAAGGGATTCAACAAAATTCTATGAATGGGGTATGTTGTGAAGCCTATAGGTGTCAATCTAGTAAGTAGTGAATGATGAGAACATAAGGAGAAAAATTTCCCTAAGGTGCAAGCTTATGTTGATGGCATTTTGATTGCAAGGATGGTGGTAGATTCAGGTTCATAGATAAATATCATGAGCATGGTTTTATTGGAGAGGCTACATCTACCTATTCAAAAAAGATGTTACTATTATTATAAAAATGATGGATGATAGCCTAAGACAACTAGAAGGAATGGTATCTCAAATATATGTGACTATGGCTCATATTGAGTGTCTTTTAGATTTTTGCATGACCTGATTTGTTGGGAGACTAAGTTATCAGTTGTTGCTTGGACAGCCATGGATCTTACACTCTAATTATTTGGTCGACATCCCAATGGATGAGTTAATCTTTGGGTGTGGTTTAAAGAGGACAACTTTGGATGCCGTGGGAGCTTTCGCTCAACCGCCAAGACCCTCGGACCGCTTATTCTTTCAAGCATTTCAAGCGAGCTTTAATGGCTATCTCTCACCTAACCGACGCGCCGTCGATCCTACAAGTGTAGTGAGCTTACCTTGATGCTCGATCGAGTACCCTCCTCTCTCTTGCACTTCGGTAGCTCCACGATCCTAGATGCTAGCGCAAGCATCCTCAAGCCTCCTCCATCTCCAAGCTCCATCCTCCATAGCCGCGCGCGCAAGAGAAGAGAAGGGAAGAGAAGAGAAGAAGAGGATAGGAGATGGTGAAGAGCTTCACCCTCTTGATCCCTCACCCTCACACACACTCACTCCCTCACACTCTCACACTCCCTCTCTCAAGAGCACACACAAGCAAGAAGGAGAGAAGAAGAGAAGAAGAAGAGGACTCCTTTTGCCACACACCAAAGAATGAGCTTCTCATTCATTTTTTCAACTTTATATACAAAACCCTAGATCCCTTCCGGGCGGTCATCCCCTTTTCCTCTTTTACATGGCCGGCCGTAGCCTAGGCCCTCTTTCCCATTTCCCACCATTCTAATTTACCCTATTCCTGCTAATGCATACATTTTGCACAGGAGCGAGCTTGGCACTCTTTTGCACAGATTTGGGGGCGCTCCCCTATTTTGATGGTGCGCCTTTTCCTCTTTTATTGCCGTGGCCCCACATCGAAGCCTTTTGAGGGTCGTGTCCGAATATTTGATTTTTTCAAGGATTGGTTGCCAGTCAAGGCGCCTTTTTTGCTCTTGCACCTTTTTTGCTCTTTTGCCTTTTTTGCTCTTTTTCCTTCTTCCCAGTTTCTGCTCCTCTGTGCTGCGGTAACGTGGTCGGAAACACGGTAACATTACCCCCTCCTAGCCAAGTGCCAGTCCCACGGCACTGCGGTGGGACAAGGGGCACGTTAGGTCGGCTGGTAGGCGGAACAGGTAGGTGGGTGGTTAGGGATGATGACCCGGAGCGAGTCCGGCGTATGGTAAGCTCCATGGAGACACTCGGCATTTGTCACATGGTTGTAGCCGGTCGTCTTGTGAGTAGGAGAAGCGTTGGAAGCAATGCAATGATGGTGTGGGGGAATTTATTCTGGTAAAAACCCCTTGAACTCGGTTTGGCTTGAACCCCATGGCTTTGATTGAAGATTTGTGCCTTGGATCTGAAGGTCCTCGGGCCGATGGAATCAATAAGCTATCTGTGGATCTTGAGGCGTAGGACATGGATCGTTGGACGATACATGTCCAAGATCTATGCCAATGGCGGACTCACCTTGAGCTGGTTCGATCAAAGTGGCCTTCAGCATCAGGCGGGTGACTGGAGGCCGGCATACTTTGGGTCGTTAAGGGGTGCCAGGGGTGACGGTCTTCCACGGGTAGCCAGCCCCTGAGAGTCGATATATCCTGCAAAAAAAATTGTGCCCTCCCTAAGGGGTGTGCTGCTTATCGTGTAGTGTGTTGTGCTCATGGCCGTGAAACTGGGAGATGGGTCTAACCTTGGGCAAGCCCTTGGTAACATCCCACACTTGAGGACCCAGCTTGTGCTTCGTTGGTGGTGCGGTGTGAGCCTTAGGGTGACAGGTCTGAAAGTCCTGCCCTTGATGTGCCCTAGGCGTGAAGTGGGGGAGGGGGCTAGGGAGATCCCTAGGTGTTTTTTTTTTTTTAAAAGGATGAGACATAGGCCCAAGTATCTTAGTCGGAATGAGGAGGAGAAGGTGGGCGGAGAGACTTGCTCAAAAATTGGCGACTTTGCATGTAATTCTTTAGATTCATACGGACACGTAGGGAGGTAGTGGAGAGGAAGGGGTGGTTGCATCTAGTGAACTGGCTGTCGTTCATGTCCTCTAGGAGGGCTAGGCAAAAAGAAGGGAGAAGGGTAGCCCTCATCATGAGACGAGCCATGGCACAATTATCTATAGCATTAGGGTCGAAGAATAGGGGAGGCAGGCCACACTCTTGTGGAGTCGAGTCCTGCTTAAGGAGTAGCCTAAGTAGCCTAAGATAGTTACAGGTGGTTATGAAGGCGGGGTCAAGGCATGAGGAAAAATCCGCAAGGAAGCACATCATGGATTCGTCTAGGCTTTTTGCGGTAAAAAGAAGGGCGTTGTCGAAGGATGCTACAGTGGAGTTATAAATGATAGGGAAGTCATAGCGCCCGTGGAGGGTGGCATCAAAATCTACGCCTACCCTTCGAGGGTACGCCATATAAGTAGGGTCGTTCCGCTCGAACGGCAGGGTATTACAAAAAGCCATCCATGCGAGCATGCTTATGTCGCATACTCATCTCCTCCACAAGGGTTGGTCCCTATAGTTTTGTACAGTGTAGAGGATTTCAAAAACTTTACCGTGCTAGTAGTCGTCCGGTTCGGTGCCCCAAGAGGTTGGGGTCTTTTCCCGCTCTTCCAGCCATCTTTTCCCCAGCTGACCACCGACCGCAATCACCTCGTCCATCACTTTGAGGGGCAGGACCCTCCGCAGACTGTTGGGTAGGAGGAAACTGAAGGAGAATGGCTCCTTTGCTAGTTCCTGCACCTCCCACACCACCAGTTCTGCATGGAATTCCGGTGCGTCTCATTCTCAAGTAACTGCCTCCAATGTTCCTCCCTCTCATCCCTAGCCTTCAGTTCCTGTTTTAGCTCTGCAATTTCGCGCTGCTGCAAGGCTACCATTCTTGTCTTGTCCAACTGGAAGATGGCCATGGTTTCCTTCTCGGCTGCCAACTCCGCCACGGCTATTTTGCGTTCCTCCTTCTCTCTCCAATTGGGAGAGCAGCTCAGCGACGTATTCGTCATAATTAGCCGGTGGCATCATCGTTGCGTGAATAGACGAGGTGGAGGCTTCAACTTTTTGCTTTTTGGGTTCCTTCCTGGACTCTACATCTGCGGATGGCCTTTTCTATCCTGTGGCCGTAGTTTTCGTGCTCCGCCCCTGGCCCATTTCTTTGTTGATAAAATATTGCATCCATGCCACGAAATTCGACACATCAGCGCTAATGGGGATGCTGGGGGTGACGGTGGTGAGTTCCGTGGGAGGTACCAGGAGGGTAGGGATTGGATGAAGCGGGGCCTTGCCTTTGCCTTCGGAGACTGGGGGTGGCACGAATTCTGGCATCTGCGTGCTAGATCCAGGCCCCTCCTCTTTGCATGGGCTTAGGTTCCTTAGTTCGTCCGCTCGGCACTGTTGTTCGATGGACCGTCGTGTGGCCTCTTCCAGGTCCTCCTCCTCTTTCCTTCGCAACTCCTCCTCTTCTTCCTCCGCTTTCCTCTTCCTTTCCTCCTGCCTTTTCTTCTGCTCCTCCTGCTTTTTCATCCTTTCTCTCTCTTTTGCTTCTTTCAGGGACTCCTTCTTTGCCCTTTCCAAGTCCTCCCTTTCTTTCTTTTTGCCTTCATCACCCTTATTCTTCCCCTGCGCCGCCTTTTTCTTCGTTGTTCTGATTGCCCTCTTACTAGTTGGTCCTTCCCCTTCTTCTTCTGTTTCTGTCCTGTCGGTGGACTTGTCCTTGTCCTGTCGAGGGGGCGACTTCTCCGGCGTTTCTCCTTCTCCCTCCTTCGGCTCTTGTGCTGCCTTTACTGCCTCCTGAATTAGTGCAGTTAAGACTCCTCCGTAGCTGATGAAAGAGGCCTTGGAGGAGGCTTTCTTCCTTTCCGTTACCTTAGAAGCAGGAGAATCTCCTGCTGTTGGTGCACTTCCCAGGGCTAGTGCTTTGGCTGCTTGATCGATAGTCTTCCGCACATAGCCATTCCAATCCACCTCATCTAGAGTGTGAGCTGCTACATTCTCCAGCATGGGCACACTAATCCGATGCATTAAGGAGTTGTATCATTGGCTAGAGAAGAGCACGTGCACCAACTTGGCCTGCAGCCTGGTGTCAGTGTCGGGGATGTCTTGGATGCTTATGCCGTCATTTGTAAGTACCTCTTCCTTCTTCATTTTTAGCAAGGCGTAGACATCCCTTATTTGCCGCCTTTCTGTCCTAGGTGCCAATCCCAGAGCTTTTTCCACCAGGACTGGGTCCAATCGGACCGGTACCTTCTTTGCGCCCTCTCCTCGGCCTACTGTTACAGTGCCCGCTTCTTGGTCCGAATTGTATGTCCTGAGGAATTCCACGCATTTGAAGTGATCAGGTTCCTGCAAGAATTTTTCAATATATTTTGTCAGGTTGCACTGTTCCACCACCCTTCTGGCTGCCTCCTCCTTCGCCACCACGACTTCGATGTTGTGGATGGTTCGGAACTTCAGTTGGCCGAAGGCGCGGTTTTCCAATTGGATGCAATATAGCTCCCTTTCTTCGTCAGTGAATGGGAGTCGGTGGGCACGGTCTTGCTGCGACATTTTCTGCTCCTGCTATAATTCATAACTTCCGTTAGTGTTTTCCACATGGCACTTTGCTGTTTTTAAACTCTTAACTGAATTTTTGGAAGCCATTTTTCTCATACTAATGCTTAAGTCTTTCACTACTTTTACTTTACCAGACCCCCTTTTTATTCATTTCCTATCTAATTCCTTCCACCGTATTTTCCACTTTTCTTTTTACCGAGTTTCCCACGTACATATCACCTTCCTTCTGGTTGATAGAAGAATCCTTCCTAGGATTGGGAGTTAAAGGGTGGCGTTGGTGCTGTTGGGGTAGGAATTTACGTGTGAAGAAGCCACGTGTAGAATCGTGGGTTGTATTCCATTTGTGCATGACAATTGAGAGCAGCCGGTTGGATAGAGACCTGGGAGATGTAGGCCAAGACATCATGAAAGAGATCCCCAGTATTAAGGCGGCTGGCGACATGTAATTCCTCTTTGGTGAGGAGTTGGTCAATACAGGGGTGGCAAGCACATGGTCGTCCAATTGCTGATTGCGGGTGATGGCCAAAACCCTAAACGAGATGGGTGCCACATAAGTGGGGTCGTATTCAATGGTTTTAATTTCCCTGCGTTGCTCAGCATTGGTCATTATTCGGCAACCCTTTTTCTCCCATTGGATTCGCAGAGCAAACCACTGTTGTAAGAACGTGGAGGGCGAGCTTGCCATCTGCATGAGCTCGTGCATCTCGTGTTCAGGAACAGAGCGGGGAGGCTTTCGATATGAAGTGACTAGGCATCTGAGCTCCGCTTGCTCCTTTGAGATTTCATTGTTAGCTATGAGTTCCGCAGCAATCTTGGGGGATTTAGTAGTTATAAGTTCGTATTCCTCCCATGTGCATGGTAATGCACAAACTTGCGAAGCAAGGGTTCGGTCAAGGAGGCCTAAGTCTAGCCTCTCATAGCTTCTAGCGAATGTGGTGAAAGTGTCGTCCAACATCCTAATGCAGGTTATTAAGTCATCCCCAGAGGTTGCCGCAAGGTTGTTAGCCAAGGAGAGGAAAGGTCGGACCTCGTACGAGGGGCTAAGATCTGCTGGTGGGGATGGTGCAATTGGACTGGACAGTGGTGACTCCTTCCACGGTGTCATAGGTTGGGCTTTGTACGCAGAAGCACATTGAGGTGCTGCAGGGAGCTCTGGGGGCCTGGGGGTTGGGTTGGGTTCTGAGTGAGCAGTCATAGAGCTTTTTAAGCCCTCTGGATTAAGCAGGTTTAAGGCTTGTGGCGGTTGCTTGGGTCGATAGATGAGTTGAGGCTTACTAGCCGTTGTTGGCAATGGCGTGCTGATTATGTGCTGGTTACCCCGTGTGCAAGCCTTCTTTTCTAGGGCGATATCACTTGTAGATGAGCTTTTTAGCCAGCCATTTTTAGGCACCCAAATCCAGGGGTTGCCCTCGTAGTATCCTTGTGTTCGCAAGAGATCCTTACGAATCCATCACAGCATGGTTGTTTGTCTATGGCAATAGCATCTATACTGCCTCCTAGGCCGGAACGACTGACGTTTCTGGCGGTTAGTGTCCCGTTTGGGTGGTGTGCCCGAATGTGGTTCCTGTCGTTTTGGCACCCACATAAGTCTGGGCTCCTTGGCCTTGTGAGCATTCTTGGTGGGTTTGGGCCTTGGGTCGAGTGCGTGGCATGAAGCCACAGGTTTCGCTCATTTAGACTGCGTCTGGGGCATGGTCCTAGGGGTTTCTATTGGTGGCGTCGTGATGGTGGAGGAATCCTGATAGCCCTTGCTGAAGGTCGTTACTATACGGGTGCTGCCGATGGCAAGATGAATGCGGTTTAGGTTATAATCCACATTACAGTGCGTTAGCTTCTTGAAGGTGCGACCCAATAGTGACACATTACCGGCTTCTTTAGTGTTAGGCAACATGTGGAAGAAGGCTGGTAAACTTTTAGTCTCGATGGAAACAAGTGCCTTGCACTTCCCTAGGAGTGACTAGGCAGCACCCCCAAACGGAGGTTGGCATTAGTGGGCTATAGCGTCGGTTGACCAATGCATGTCCAATGGTCATGCATCAAGATGTTGTAGTCGGCCCCTTCATCAATCAAGGCATCGAAAGAATACACCGCGCCTGCTGTGACTGTGATTTGTAGATACGCCGGTGCTACTACTTCCTTGTCCTAATCCGTAAGATCGGTTACAGTTGCCATTCGGATGTTCAACGGGGCTTCTAGCATGGGTGGCTCATGTAATGGATGGGAAGGAGGATAGTACTTCTTTACGCCGCTTCCGTTAAAAAAGCCTACTCCTTCACCGTCAAGTGTCTCCAACTCAACATTCCCGGTTCTACCAATCATGCGTACTCTAAAAGGGCCTAGTCCTCGGAACTTCATCTTTTGTTTGTGTCCTTTCACTGAGTATAGCAAAACAAGATCTCCTTGTTTGAAGTCTCGCTGCTTGACATGCTTGTCAAACCACATCTTTTGTCGAGCCTTCTCGCAGATGAGCGTGTGGGTGGCTAGAAGACGAGTCTCTGACAGGCGTTCCAGCTTGGTCAAGCATTGCGTCCATGCTTTCTTCCCTTCCCATCATTCTTGGAGTGCTATTCTCAGGCTAGGGACAAAGAATTCTACTCGTAGAATTGCTTCAGTCCCATAGGTCAGCCTAAAGGGGGTTTGACCGATGACTATTTTATAAGCTGTGCGGTAGGCCCACAAGGCTGCCATCAACTTGTTGTCCCAGTCACTTCTCGAGGCTGAGACCACCTTAGTTAGGATGTTAATAAGAATCTTGTTCGTCGATTCTGCGTGGCCATTAGCCTGAGGGTAGTATGGCGAGGATTTGCGATGGATGATAAGAAAGGTGGATAGGAGATGTGCTATCACTTCGTTGATGAAGTGTGTGCCTTGGTCGCTAACCAGTTCGATGGGGCAACCGAAGCGCGAGATCACTTGCTCCCATAAGAACTTGACAGTCGTTCTAGCGTCGTTTTTTCGTGTTGCTCTTGCCTCTGCCCATTTCGTGAGGTAATCCGTAGCCACTACGATGTACTTGGCTTGCGAGTACTGCGCTGCTGGGCTTATTGGTCCTATGAAGTCAATTTTCCATTTTTCGAAGGGTTGGCGAGCAATAATTGGGGTTAACTCCATTTGATCCTTATGAATCGGAATTTTTTCCCACTGGCACTCGTCACAATGCTTAACAAATCGCTTGGCATTGCGAAAAAGTGTGGGCCATCATAGTTGGGACTGCAGCACCTTCCGTGCTGTCGTGTCTTCACTAAAGTGTCCACCTGCAATGCTGCTGTGCGCTTTTGAGAGCACATCATGCATCTCATGTTCACACACACACCTTCGCAGCAATCCGTCTTGCCCCAACCTATAGAGTTGGCCTGCAATCAGCTGGTAGGGCTGGAGCTTCAATATCAAGCGCCTAAGTCATGCCTTTTCTATAGGTCGCTCAGGTAGTCCGTGCTCGAGCACTTGGACTATGTCATCTGCCCAGTATGGTGTCAGATCAGCCTTAAATAGGTCTCTCTCTCTGGACAGGTGGAATAGGTGGGCGTCAGGTAACTCATCAATGATGCCTTGTCCAGCTGCTTCTCTTGTGGGTATACGGGACATGTGATCAGCCATGTAATGCTGTTTTCCCTTTCGTACCACCACGGAGAAATTGAACTCTAGGAGTAGGAGGAGCCATCGAGCTATGCGTCCTGTAGCACAAGGTTTGTTTACCAAGTAGAGCAGGGCTTGATGGTCCACGAAGAAAATGAAAGGTGTGGCTAGTAGATAGTGCTGGAATTTCTTCACGGCAAACACCTGAGCCTTCCTCCGTCATGGTCGAATTCTTGCGTCTTGCTGCGCTGTCGATCAGGTTGGCTAGTTGTGATAGGTCCTTGTTGTTGGCGCTCCTCGCTTGGTTCTCCTCTACGTTTTGCGTGTCTGTCTACGTCCTGGGTCTTCTCCTATTGGTGGGTTCCTTGAGCGATTTATCTGAGTGAGTTTCCTTAATTACTGACTACAATTCTCAATTTACCGCCACTCGGTGAGTGTGTTGTTCCTCGTGCACTTGTGCCCAATCAGGCTTTCAGTTTCCTTAAGTGTACTTCAAGTGCAAAATTCAATGTGAGTGCAGCAAGCAATTCCTCAGCGCCCCACTCACTCTTGCTCGTTTCTAGCCTAATAGGCTTGTAGGTCCATTTTCCGGCTGTTTAGTCAGGGTTTAGGGTTCCTTGTTTGTTTCCTTGTTCACTTCTGATCGGTCGGGTCTTCGTGTTTTAGCGGCTTGCGTTCTAGTCCGTGGATCCCTCAACTGTCTACCGCCCACCGCTAAGCGGCTGTGTTCTACAATTTCTCTTATCCGGGGTGCCAGAATCAAGTTCTGAACACCCAAAGGGTTTCGACAAGTTGTGCTAGTGCGCGTTTGCCGGTCGGGTCAAATTTCTGACAACTTTGACAAAAAGCTGCATTCGGACCAAGTGGTCCGAATTGCAGGGTTCGAGTGGGTCACTCGGACGGGCCGAATGGCATGGGGTCAAGGGCCGAATCTCCGAATCTAGCTCGGACGAGTTTTACTCGGCGGACGGGCCGAATGGCGGGTTTGACAGATTCGGACAGGCTAATTCGGACAGGTCGAACCGCAGTTGGCCGAGGGTCGAATCCCGGGTGTGGCCGAGTTCCGATTGTGGAATTCGGACGGGTTGCTCGGACGGGCCGAATGGCACAAGGTCGAATGTGCCACATGGTCAAAAAGTTCTAGCTCGGACGGTTCGAGGAGGGTCTCTCGGACAGGTTGAATCGGACCGTCCGAATGCCGACTAGGGTTCTGGCCGAGTGGCCGAATGGCAAGGGGCCGAAGACCAATTCTGGGCCGAAGGCAATAGCTCGGACGGGCCAAAAAAGGCGCGACAAAAACCGCACGATGCCGATCTTGCCCGATTCTTATGATTTACTCAACCATTATAAGCACAAACCTCTAGATACCATCTAGGGGGTTTGAGGGAGGGATTGATATACCTGAATGGATCGGTGAGTGCGTCGGTGCTGCGATCGAATCACACGGCTTGGGGCTTCCTAGCTCTCGCTCTCTCTTTCTCTCACACTGAAATGGCACAAATGAGTTCTCTTTTGGCCTCCCGGTTCTTATATGCCATCCCAGCTAAGGCGTTGACACCCCTGATCCCTCTCTTATCGATCTTAGTCCTCACTAGCGAGCATTTTGCGCATTTGCATGACTTTTTTTTTCCCTATTTTTAATCTGTTTTGAAACAATGAACCCTACCCTTTTCCGGTTCGATCTCCTAGCTCTAACCTACGCTAAATGCAACAAAAATCAAAGACAAAAAACTGGAATCGATTCTCCATGCTTTCCAATCATCAAACAACCAAAATATCCAAAATACTTACTTGTTTCAAAGATTAAAAGCACCCAACTCCCTAGTTATCTCAAGCTCTGTTTCGGGGATGAATACCCTACTTCGATGCTCGATGTGAGGCGCGCAAGTGCTCAAGCTTGAATTCGTTGGTCCTGGCAATGGAACCAAAATGTGGGAGCTTTCGCTCAACCGCCAAGACCCTCGGACCGCTTATTCTTTCAAGCGTTTCAAGCGAGCTCTAATGGCTATCTCTCACCTAGCCGACGCGCCGTCGATCCTACGAGTGTAGTGAGCTTACCTTGATGCTCGATCGAGTACCCTCCTCTCTCTTGCACTCTGGTAGCTCCATGATCCTAGATGCTAGCGCAAGCATCCTCAAGCCTCCTCCATCTCCAAGCTCCATCCTCCATAGCCGCGCGCGTAAGAGGAGAGAAGGGAAGAGAAGAGAAGAAGAGGATAGGAGATGGTGAAGAGCTTCACCCTCTTGATCCCTCACCCTCACACACACTCACTCCCTCACACTCTCACACTCCCTCTCTCAAGAGCACACACAAGCAAGAAGGAGAGAAGAAGAGAAGAAGAAGAGGACTCCTTTTGCCACACACCAAAGAATGAGCTTCTCATTCATTTTTTCAACTTTATATACAAAACCCTAAATCCCTTCCGGGCGGTCATCCCCTTTTCCTCTTTTATATGGCCGGCCGTAGCCTAGGCCCTCTTTCCCATTTCCCACCATTCTAATTTACCCTATTCCTACTAATGCATACACTTTGCACAGGAGCGAGCCTGGCACTCTTTTGCATAGATTTGGGGGCGCTCCCCTATTTTGATGGTGCGCCTTTTCCTCTTTTATTGCCGTGGCCCCACACCGAAGCCTTTTGAGGGTCGTGTTCGAATATTTGAATTTTTCAGAGATTGGTTGGTCAAGGCGTCTTTTTTGCTCTTGCGCCTTTTTTGCTCTTTCGCCTTTTTGCTCTTTTTCCTTCTTCCCAGTTTCTGCTCCTCTATGCTGCGGTAGCGTGGTCGGAAACACGGTAACAGATGCTTACCTTGAATGCCCATTGAATGAAAGAGCTTTTGCCTCCCACTACAGAATGTGAGGCATCTAAGGGGACCTTCGTGATTGGGATCTCTAGTTCTAGTAACTTTGAAGAGGGTTCTACAACAAAGGAAGTCTATCAAGTGTGTCTAAATAAGCCGATAGGGGCAAATATTTTAGGTATAGATAAGGTCTCCCTCTAGCCTTAGAATAGGACAACCATTAGGAATGGACCACCCATTGGCAATGCTAATAGGTGGAAGGTGTGAATGGATTGAGTTGGATCTTTAGAAGATTATTAGCTAGCTTGTTGCCTTGGTAGCTACATAGGACAAGGGGCTTGATCTCTTGGGACATATCCTAGTTGGGTATTGGAGGGCTTGATCCTTTTAGCTAATGGGTTTAGCATTAGTGAGATGTTATTTTATATTCTTTGTGCATTATTAGGTCCCAACAAGCCCATCTTATGGATCGATGGATAGGTTCCAATATATGATATCAAAGTAAAAAAGATCAAATAAAAAAGTTGACCTTATACCTTGAATCGGCTACAGAGGAGTTAAGGTTGAAACACTAATATTGATAAAAATTGATGATTTTATATCTTGAGAGAATGATCTTCTTATTTACATCAAGAAAGTAAGCTTGAGTTAGCAATTTGCTTGATCTTGTAGCAAGTATCCATCAAGTCATTTCTAGATTGTAAGGATTGTAAGATTCTTTTGGGATAAAGGTGACAACGACTTTGGTGGGTTGGAAAGAGAATGCTTTTGGTAAAAGAAGGAATATGGATGCTTCCAAAAAATGAGTTGTGATGGTTTTCTTAAGCTAAGAAAAGTTCAAGGGGTCATTTATTTGTATACCCTCTATATCAAAAGTGTCGGGGCCGATGATTATGATTATCCTTGATGTACTCCACTAGATATTTCTTCATGAACTCGAGTGCATGTACCTCCTCTACTCCTACCTCACTCTAATAGTGAATACTCACTCTAGTGCATGCATTCAAGTCCTTGCTTACTCTTACTTCACTTGTGTGCATACACTTGAGGCTAGAGGAATTCACTATATGTATACCCTCTATATCACGTGCATTCAAGGCCTATCTAAAAACACCCTTATCTATGATTTTTTTTCATGAACTAAACACACCTATTTTCTTTTCAAAATGTGAATAACCCCTTTATAGGGTACCCTTTTGTGTGTAAAAAAATATGCAAAAATGTTATTAAAAAAATCCCTTATATTGAACCCATGTGATTTGTTTACACATCCCCTCGAGACTTGAGGACACTGCTTGAGTGGATACACTTATATTTCTTTAGAATGTGGTTGTTAAAAATCTCCTAATGAGGTGGTAGGCCTCACATGATGTTTGTTGCTAGTACGTTAGAGGGTGTTTGATGCTCCCCCTTGTAGTCAAGTATAATTATGCTTCAATGTACTACAAATGTCTTGTAGTTAATGGCTCATCTTCTCATTGCTTGAGTGGGTATGGCATGTATCCCATGTGCTCTTGTAGGTGGAGTAAGCCAGACCATGGGTTTTGGAAGATTGCCTCTCATTCACTCATGTACTCTCTAGTGTGCACCTAAGGCTTTCAATCCTCACTCAAGTGTCTACTTTTTGACATGCCATGTATCTTCCCTTGAGTGATTCCTTGTATCAAAATACCTTGAGTTCCACAATAATAATCTAGAGAGCCAAACTTCTAATGCACACATAGTAGTGTCTACAATACATATTAACAATGGAGGGAAACTAATCTAATAAATTCTCAAGTCTAACACAAAAACAACAAACTAGTGAGTTATTTTTACAGTTTGAAGCTTTCCTTTCTATTCAGTGCTCCTAGCTTATTCTATCCTATTCTAATCAATTAAACTTAACTTCAAACCGATTTCTCACATTGATCTAATTTCCTAATATGGTCATACAGGTTTTAGAGTATGCAAGACACGAAAATGGGAGATCAGTTCCTCACCACCACTCTCAAGATGTGAAAGCCTCATATTTGTCCATATGGGAAGAATGTAAGTTCTTTTGATGAATTGATTTAGTTTGAGTCTAGGAATGGAACGAAAAATATTGGTGTAAATGCTCAACAATGGGACATTGGATAGTCTCTTATTCTTTCAATATTTTCAAACACACAATGATAATCTCTCACATAATTGGCTCAAATTTCAATCTCCAAGCCATTACACTCTCCTTTTACAATCCCAATATGAAAAGAAAGCTAAAGAAATAAAGATAGCATATAGTAGACTCACCTATTCAACACTTTTTCATTGTATTCTATCCTGAAATAATAAAGTAGATGGCTTCACAATTCATGAGTTGCTCCTTGATTCACTTCTACTACTCCATGGCATCTAATCTAATCCATAAGTGCTCGTTCGAAAAGGGGAAAATTAGACATAATAGAGTAAAGTGTGGCAAACAGCTTCTCCAATCAATTCCTAGCTCTTCCTCACACACCCTTTCACTTAATCTCGACCTCATGCTCTAGCTCTCACCCTCAAAAACACTCACTCTCAATAAGATCAACAAGAAGATGAGATAGAAGCAAGGAGAAGGGTTTCCCTCAAAGTTGCACACACAAGAATGAGAGCTTCCATTCACTTTTTGACTTTTATATATTAGAGTTAGGGTTTGGGTTTCCACCAAAGTTGGCACCCTATGTTGGGGTAAAAGGCCCTTGGGCCTGCCCTGTATAGTGACCGCCCATATTCTTTATTCATATATATATAAAAGTGCGATAAGGCTGTCATAACATTGTTGATAGCAACTACATTGTGTGTGTTCTTCTCTCCTACGTCTCCTGCATCCCTTTCAACTGGCATCAGAGCCACTCCTTCGCAAGATCTTCCCGGCATCTACACGAGGTATGAGATCTTATTCTCTCTCATTCATTTAAGTCCACATAGGTACAACAGGGTTTACAGGTTGGGGCAGCTATTGATGAGCTTCCCCCCTTGAACTTGGCTTGTTGAGGCTTGGTTTGGAGGCTTCTATTGGCTTCCTTGAGCCCCCCCTTCATAAAAAACATGATCAGCCCCCTCCCTACAATTTGTGCCAATTTTTGGTACTTGAAAGCAGCTTGTGATCCTCTTCCTTCAGTTCCCCTCCTTGTTGGCACTCTTTGGCACTTCAAAATGGCTTCATGAGAGCCCCCAGCACTTGGCATTTGATCTTGGCACTTAGCATTTGACTTGGCATTGATTTGTGGGCTGATTTACTTTAGTCTAGGACTATTCACAGACAATTTACAGTAGTGCTACATTAGCATTTTATGTTTGGGCCACATTGGCATTGACATTGGTCTCCCGATTGGTCCCGAATGCTCCCTGAATGATGTAGGAATGTATGCCTATCATGTGAGATGGTTTTGGAGCTGATCTTGCTCAGCCATTGACTGTTTTACACAGTCCACAGGCAGTCCAAAATAGGGCAGCCCCCTGTCATGACATTTTATGCTCATGCTACATGGTCATTTGATGCCCGATTGGTGCCTACATGTCTGGGAATGTATGCCTATGAGTTGGCACTTGATTTGATATTGGTTTGAGCATTATTTTTGTCAGTTTTGGACTGTTATTTGCTGCTGGAAAATTCAGGGCTGAAGCTATTTATACTACAATTGGGTTATGCCTCTATTGGTCACGGGGTGCTCCCGGCTACTCAGTATGATGTCATGATGTATTTGGACTATGCCACATGTCTTGTTTATGATTCGGAATGCTTTTGAGCTGAGATTAGAGCTCAATTTGGGTTTGACCGTCACTTCTTTGCAGCTGGCGTTTCATCTATGACATGGTTTATCCCTAGGCTACCCAGTACGGGTTATGATGTCTTGGTGAATGCTTTATGCTTTGGATGTCGATGGCAGTTGTTTGAGCTCATCTCGACAATCATTTGAGTATTCCCTTGAGCAGTTGGACATTGACTTGGCTTTTTCCATTACAACCTTGGATGCTATATGAGATTTGATGCTCTGATTATGGATCTTGGCTATTACTTGGATGCACTTATAGGTATTGAGCAGTGAACTGCTCCCTTGTTTTGGCAGTTGCCTATTAAGTTGTGATTGCTCGTTTTCATTTGATATGCAGGATACTTGCTGATCAGTGGACTTGGATAGTGCTTGGGATTTATAGTTATGGCCATCCTACTTCTCTGTTGTATGGCATCTATGCTATTTGGGCTGCTATTGCCCGTGTATGTCAAGGAGAAGTTGATCTTTATGGCCACCTGTGTATGCACATGGTCTGCTGCTATGTATTTTACAGAGCCTCTTACCTGGATGCTTTTACACATATATTTGGGCTTTTATTGGAGCTTTATTCTTGCAGGTTTATTTGCCACCTATCGTTCTTGGTTGGACATGTAAGTTAGTACATGGTATGAGACACTGCAAAGCTATGTATACTCCTATGTTTTGGGGATGCTTATGCATTTATGGCTTTGAGGCATGCTTATGCTTTTATGGTTGCGAGCTATAGTGGTTGGATATGTCATGCTTTTGTCTGCTAGGATTGCCCATGTGGGAGCTTTTGCATCCGTGGTTGATGCCTTTGTGTTCTCCCCTTCTGGTTTGGATGAGTCCCCTTTGCCATATGCTATGATGACTTCCAGCTCTTCTAGTCATGCAGACAGTTTTCTTGATGAGCCTATTCTCTCTAATGAGAGTTCCCCTAATTCTTTGAGCTCCTTGGATGTATTGGACAGCCTTACTCATGCTATTACAGAGCAGTTGTCCTCTTCTATAGGTTTTATAGGTTCTGTTTGCTTTCATTGTGGAAAGACAGGGCATGTGAAGCGTAAATGCTTCAAGTGGATTAGAGAGCAGAAAAGATTGCACCGCACTAAACATGAGAGCAAAGCCAGTGATACAGTAGGTGAGACCATTGTTGATAGTGGTATGGTGCATGTAGTTACCCATGATGATGCACTTGAGCCTAGACTTCTGGCATCGTGTTACCCTGTAGATTACTTGCTCAGTGATACAGCCTATACCTTTGATTGGGTTTTAGACAGTATGGCATCTTGTCATGTTACTCCGCATAGAGCTTGGTTCTCTTCTTTACAGGGAGGTTGACGGATGTATTTCTTTGGGCCTTGAGCATGATTGTCATGTTATTGGTACAGGGGATATACACTTGGCTTTGCCAAATGGGTCTTCTCTTATGCTCTGTGATGTCTTGCATATACCTACGCTTAGTAAGAGCTTGATCTCTGTCAGTCAGTTGCATGGTGCAAGATATTATGTCTCTCTTGGGGATACTTCATGGAAAATCCGTCATGGTTGCTTAGTATTGGCCAGAGGTGCTAGATATGGCAGTGATTATGTAGTGCATGTCTCTCATGTGGGAGATTCTATGGTTGTAGTTACGCAGATACCACATGCACTGTTATGGCATTGTCGCCTAGGCCATGTACGACACACTGAGATGGATGCTTTATGTGATATGGGCTTATTGCCTGCTCTTCCCCATGCTACTTGCCCTCATTGTACTCATGGTCTGTGCAGAGCCCCTTTGGCTTATGGCCATTGTGTGAGGCATGCTCCTCTAGATCTAGTCCATGTTGTAGTATATGGACCTATGCCTTCGCAGTCACTTGGTGGAGTGTCGTATTTTGTGACCTTCATGGATCATGCTACCCACCATGTTTGGGCATGGATCATGCTACCCACCGTGTTTGGGCTTGCTCTTTGGTACGGATTGAGGATGCTATTACTATGCTTGACATGTTTATGGATTCTGCTGGTAGCAGGCCTAGATGCTTGCAGATGGATTATGAGAGCCATGCTATCTCTCCCAGCTTACAAATCTCTTGTCAGCAATATGGCATTGATTTTTTATGCCCACGGTATTATGGGATTGGTCATGGCATGTGCCTGACTTTACATGCAAACATTGCTTCTATTCTTACCATAACTAGGTTGTCTAATGGCTTTTGGGTTGAGGCCCTTATGACGACAGTCTATTTGGTTAATCAGACATCACGTTTCTCTTTGGATCTTATTACTCCGCATGAGGCATGGAGTGGCATGATACCCTCCTATGATCACTTGAGGATGTTTGACTGCCAGGCATCTGTTAGTATGCCACATGAGCCTATGTCACGCAGATGCATACTCCTTAGTTATGGAGATGGTGAATTTACGGCTTACAGGTTTTGGGATTTAGATGCCTAGCAGGTTCTACATAGCTGTCATTCTGTCTTTTATGAGACGCAGACACCTCTTAGGCCTCTTGATGCAAGTTCAGTGCACTTTATGGCTGATTCTACAGCCGTATGTCATGACGTCTTCTACTTTGCTGAGGCCGCATACTGTCTTGAGACCCCATTTGACTTGTGTCTGGGATGTTGGCCCTCTTTTGATGATTGACCTTGGAGAGTCTGTATGCTCTCCGCTGTCTTTTATGTGTTGCATTGATGCTATGCGCAACTCTGATGCTTTACAACCGTGCACTTATGAGTTGTGTTGCTTGCTTCATGGGAAGCAATCATGGATTGCTCTATTGTCTAGAGCTATGGGATTGCTTATCTCCTGGATGTCATGGACACAGGGATGCTTGAGTCTTCTTGTGAGGAGGTTCCCGCCACTTATTGCATAGCTTGCTTTCCGATTGGGCATAGGGTGAGATGTCATGATTCCTCACCCTATCTCTTTTCTTTTGTTTTGTTTTTTCACTCCCTGGCCCATTGTCCTTTTAGTGGGAGGTTGTTGGGGTAAAAGGCCCTTGGGCTTGCCCCTGTACAGTGATCGCCCATATTCTTTATTCATATATATATATGAAAGTGTAATAAGGCTGACATAACATTGTTGACAGCATCTACATTGTGTGTGCTCTTCTCTCCCGTGTCTCTTGCATCTCTTTCACCCTATCTACTTTTGGATGGGTCTTTAATAAATCCTTTTTCAATTTGTGCATACACCTTAGGTTAATTGGACGACTAAGTATGAACTAAGGTGAATAGAAGTTTCATACCCACTATGCTCACATGCATTTTGAATCTTCTAATCTAATTTTGAAAGATGTTATATTTTTCAAGAGAGTGAGTTTGGATCTCACATAATGTTACAAAAAAAAATACAACCATAAGAAATAATCACAAGGTATTATAGTTGCACTTTGGAGATAACAATACCTAAAATAATATAAAATTTGGAAAAATAATTCTTTTCAAAATAATTTTAGCACTTTAGCTTGCATGCTTTTGCTTGACTTTGACTTGAATTACATCCTTCTTCCTTTGATGTTAATATACGTATGCCACTTTTTTACCATGTCAGTCACATTGACCTTGTTTGATTTACAAGTTATAACCCAACCCATCTCACCTATAGATGTCCTTGGTCTAGAGCTAAGTCTTTGAAGATAAACTCAAAAAAGATTTTTATAAGTGCCTTGGCAAAGATATATTCTCCATCCTTCTCTGTTAGATAATAGATCTCAGCTCTACTATCCCATTCTCAATCAAATCATGCACATAGTGATATTGAATCTGTATATGTTTAGTGCGTGCATGGAGTGCTGGGTTTCTGCAATGTTTATATAACTTTGATTGTTGATAAATCTTGGTATATTTGGACCTTCATGATACAATCCCATGTGCCATAGGATCCTCCGTAACCATACTTCTTCACATGGAGCAAAACATGCACCCTTGTACTTTTGCTCTATAGAAGACAATCCCACTATTTGTTGCTTCTTATTAATCTAAGAGAAAATTACTAAATCCAAAGACAAACAATAATCAAAAACTAATTTTTAGAAATCAATGTCTCTTGGTAAATATGACTCACAATTTCCAACCATAGAGGTTCATGAACTATATGTGTTACCATAGTTAAAAGTTTCCTTTAAATGTCTAAGTAGCCACATTCCAGCTTTCCAATTGCTCTAAAAAGAGAGCGTGCTCAAAATGTCAACAAAAAAATTATTGTATAGCCTAGTATTGCACAAATAATTGAGACTACTAAACCAACTTCATGTACCTCTTGAAGTCTTCTAGTATTGATGTATTCACAATCATGGATAACTTTACATTGACCTTCATATGTATAGCTATCTCCTTGCAATTGACCATGCCAAATGTAGTCAAGATCTTGAATGCATACCTCTACTTAGAGATGAAAGTATTTCTTAGATCTTTCCAAACTTCAATCCCCATAAAATAGTGGATTAGACCCAAGTCTATCATTTCAAACACAAAACTCAAAGGCCTTCAGGTTTGATGGATCTTATCTTTATAGTCACATGTAATAAGAAGGCTATCCACATATAGGAAAATCACTATAGACATTTCACCATCCTTATAAATATACAAGCTAGTATATCAAAGGCATATCTTTTCAAGCCCAAGCTTATAAAAAACTTACCTATGCATTGATCCTAGGCTCTAGGGGCCCATTTTAGACCATATAATACATTTTTTAGCTTACAAACTTTATTCTTAGAATGGGGGCCTCAAACCATGATGGTTAAGCCATATACATCTTCTCTTGATGTCACCATCCACGAATGCTAATTTAGCACCTATTTGGTAAGTTAGTCACTTATTATGAGTGGCCATTTCAAGTACTATATGAATAGTGGTCATTCTAGTAATAGGGACAAAGGATTCTTGAAAATCAAACCCCTCAACCTTTGATAATATCAATGCGACTAATTTGGCTCTCTTATAAGGTTTCATTGACCTTGAACTTTACCTTCTAGACCCACTTGGTGCCAATGATCTTCCTCTTAGTTGGTTGATCCACTAGTTCCCAAGTGTTATTCTTCATGATGCTATCATACTCAGTTTGCATAGTTGATTTTCATGTTACATTGTAAGTGCTTTTTCCAATTCAATAGACTCCTTACTCTTGCATAATCTCAACCATCAAGTTCATGTTGACTATTTGAGCAGAATTCTTCCTTTGCTCCTATATTCTCTAAGACCTTCTTGGTCGATATGCCCTTTCTTCAAGGTATGTAGGCATAGGATATTTTGATCATACAGTTGCTTCATTAATTGTAGAAATGGATTTTAGTGTTGTGTGACTATAAATTTCTAAACTTTTGCTTCATCATCCAAATATAATTATTCATCCTCCTTGAAACTAGGAATAACTCTTGGGATAGATTCATAATGATTAATTTTCTTGATGATAAAGTGGGTGAACTTGTAGTTGCCTCCACTCTATGTGATTGCTCCTTGAATACCGCATCACCCCTTATTATGATATTCTTTGCCCCTTGGTCATAAAATTTGTAACCCTTTCACTCATCACTATAATCCAAGAATGTATATTTGGTGCATTTTTGTTGTGACTTGTTCCACTCACATTATAGAATAAGAAGATCTATGCTGAGGCTTGTGTAAGTATTTTATTGTGCAACACAAATTACCATTCACCAGATCTAGAGAAGCCTTATGCTCTATTATTGCTTTCTTGTGAAAATGCATTTCTTTGTTGTTTTCCCATCATATAAGCTTCACATGCTTCCTTTATTTTTATCACTACAAGCACATGAGCAACCATACATTGCTTGTGTGTTTCCTTAAATACTACAAATCCAATGCAACCAAATCTTTCATGACAAAGTTTGATTATGCTCACTCCAACGGTAATTGTAAGAGGACTTAGATTATATAGGTTTTTCCTCCTTTGCCAACAACCTTGATAATACTATTGAAAATTTTTACGCTTCTCTTAGTGAACCTCAATTCATGGCTAAGTTTAGTTATGGAAGTAGTTGATAATAAATTTCTCTTAGTCTCTAGAACATAAAACACATTTGAAAGCCTTTTGATTTCACCATTGGCAACAACAAAGAAAATAGTATAGGTGTCCTTTGCATTTTGCATTGTTGTTGCTAATCATTATATTGATGGGTTCTTGTAGATATTACATAGGAATTTATAGATCATTCTTGTGGGTCATGTGATGGGAGGCACCAAATCGAACACCCACGAGTCAATTGTAGATGCTTCTTGCATTGGAATGCACTTCCTCAACGATGGCCATGAATAACTCTAGCTCTGGGTTAACTCTATTGGTTGTTTGCTTTCCTTTACTTTTTAGGGCACCATTCTTTTCATATATCTTTCTAAATTTGTCTTTGTGATATGGAAATTTACAATTGCATAACCTTTATTCTTACAATAGAACCACTCTCCTTGAAACTTCTTCTTACCACCCTTATTCTTTTTATCACCATCAGTTTTGGTGGAGCTAAATTTTTTCATTTTTCACTAGTGGAGGATGCAACATCTTCATTGTTTCTTTCTTCTCAAGATTTATGCCACAATTCCTCCTAGTGCACAAAATTCCTCAAATATCAATGCTCGATGTCTTATACCTAAGTGTTCAAAGCTATCACACCATCCCATCAAACTTTGATGGATAGATCTAAGGACACCAAGAAGCTAGCTCCTTGTGCTATGTATCCTAGCTTGGCCATCTAGTCGTGCAAATTCCTAATTCAAGAGATAAATCCTTTATTATATCTCCTTCAATAGAGTTATTGGATCTACTAATTGATTCCATAGGTTGTGGATCCTTGTTTTGTTTTGACTTTTTGGACTAGCTCTTTACTATGTTGCAAGCCTCTAATGCCTTGGGTGTATGTCACTGAAAAAAAAACTTGTAACTAAGACATACATCACATATGTAGTTCTTGTTTCCAAGCTTGTAGTAGATCAACATTTGGAGGAATCATTATACTCAGATTTGATGGGTTAGAAATGTGATTCTAGGTCAGTTCCCAAGCTATCTCTAGAAGCTCATAAGAATAAAGGATAGTTGTAAAATCAAACTTTCATAGCATAAAATTTGTACAATCTATCTTTCCTTTGGTGAAGGTTGGTACAAAAATACTCAATGTTTGAATAGCCAATATAGCAACACTACTTCCTCATGCTCATTGTAGTGCACAACACAACAAATAGAGCCTAAGCAAATAGTACACAACAAATTATAGAGAATTGAGAGTACATGATAAATTAGAGAAGAACTGATATTGCTTCAATTGTAAATTGAGTGGTACAATGATGACTCTATCCACCCATGTGCTTTCATAATGAATCTTAGATAGTAATCTAGATATATACTAGGTGAAGAACTTAAGACTAATTGGATGAACTCTCACTATGTGAATAGATAATGTTATGCTTGACTACTCCATCCAACAAGTAAGCTATCCCGTAGGCTAGGCCCACATAGGTCTCCTTTTTACTATCTAGTCACATAGCGTTCATTTGACATACAAGTTAAGAGACAACCAATTTCCACACTCATAGATGGATTCTTTTCATAATGGGGGCTTTATAACTCTACTCACTATGGATCACTTGTGGCACCTTATGAGTGTGGGGATATACGGTTGCAGTTCTCTATTGGTAGTATTTTTGTGTTACAAGATGTACGTCATGTACCTATGCTTATACGCAGTCTTATGTTTGCAGGGCAGCTTGATGATGCTAGGTTTAATGTCTCTTTTGGAGATTTTTCCTGAAAGATCACACATGGCAGACTTGTGCTTGCTAGAGGTGCCAAGGCTGGCAGCCTCTATCCTCTTGTAGTTGATGGATCCTCTGTTGACCATGTTTTGTCAGTGGGTTCCATCCCACATGTATCTCTTTGGCATGCTCGTTTGGGCCATATGTCTTTGAAGGGAATGAAAATGCTTTCTACTTTGCAGTACTTACCACCCCTTGACTATGCATGTTTTGATTCATGTGAGCATTGTCTTTATGGCAGACAAACTAGGAATACGAATAATAAATCTGGTAAGACACACATAAGTGAGCCTCCTACCCCATAGGTTCCAAAATGAAGCCCCCAGTTTCTCTTGAGATGAGGACATCTCGAGTTCTCTAAGGGGGAGAGGATGTAATAAACCCCCCCCCCCCCCCCCCCCCCCCCCCTTTGTGTGTTCATAGGGAAACCCCCCTATAATTTTCCATTAAAATCGAGGCATAATTTTTTAATCTCCTTCCCTCCCTGTCGACACTAAACAGGTGTTGGGGGGGAAGAGGAGAAGATAATGACAATGATGATGATGAGGGGGGACGCCACATGGCCTACTGAACACTTTCACATGTTGCTCTGAGAGAGAGAGAGAGAGAGAGAGAGAGAGAGAGAGAGAGAGAGAGAGAGAGAGAGAGAGAGAGAGAGAGAGAGAGAGAGAGAGAGAGAGAGAGGGTTCTAGAAGATTCTTTTTTTCCCCTTCTTAGAGGGAGACCACACGCACCGCCCCTTCCCTTCTACCCCATGAGCTTATTCCCCCCATTTGCCCCTCTATTTGAGGAAGAGGCTGCTGAAGTTTCCTACGAGTGTTGCCCCTAAAAGAAAATAAGATCGAGAATGGCCCCCAAGTGAAGAATGTCGCATGCGGGTGGCAATCCCACAACCAGCAATGAAGCTTCATTGCTGGCAATCCCACAACCAGCAATGAAGCTTCGGGTGAGGGTATCACCACTAATACAATAGCCCCTAAGAAATTCATTTCCTAATTGTTAGATGCTCACTTTGATTTTCGCATGAGATACATTAGGTTCCGTACTAGGCCACATGAGAATAGGTCATTGAAAGGGATAATTTCCATCTTTATAATTCTAGGATGCATACTCACGTGCAAGAGTTAAATTTATTAAAAAGAAAATTGTACTCGTCCATGTATGATGAACACATCTATAGCAATCACTCACCTACCAAAATGATATCCCAACCAATATGTGAAGGAAGCATTGGAAGAAGAAACTTAATCAATTCCCTAAATCTCTTATGATGAGAAGCACACTACAGTCTAGGCAAACAATAAGCCAATTCCAATAATGGTCCTTAGACATAGTAGAGGCTATCAAATGTCACAAATCAAGGAGAATATCTCCTGTTTGGGGGAGGGTAGTCACTCTAAGCTCATATTGTCTCGATGACTTGAGAGGCAATAACCTAACAAAGAAAACAAGCTAAATCCATGATGCCCCATGCGCAACATCATCCACATTTTCTAGGATTGCCATAAATTTTGAGCTTCAAATACCAATGCAATCATACCATTTGTACACCTAAGCATGTTTAATTTTATTGAGTCATCATTTGAGGATAGCAAAAAATGCCATTTCAAAGGTTCAAATAAAGAAGGGTAGAACCAGTCTCCCAAAACTCTCAATGCTAGATGGATTATTTATTGAGAGTAAGAATGATAAGAAAAGGTGAAAAGGACATTAGATGGGTGTCACAAATCTTTGTGGTGCTTAAGGCTATAACAAGCTAGTTTCCATTTCGATTGACCTATGTCATAGGCAAGATCATTCCTAGTATTGATATTTTAGTCTTTAGTTTATGGACAACAATGAAAGAGTGGTGGGAAGGCAATGAAGCTTGGACCAAGGGTTTGGTTAGTATGGTGTTTTCTTGTCAAAGGTTTCATAGCCCATTAGGCGCTTTGTGCTCCTTATGAGTTACTTTTTGTTACCACAATTGATTAACACTACCAAGTTTTCAAAGCGATTCATTAAATGGGTAATAGAATTGGAAGAGTACCAATTCTCTTTTATAGTGGAGGAGAGCACTAGAGCTACTTTGGTAGATATGCTTATCTACATGGAAAATCCTAGGATGTTCATGGAAAGGAAAGCATAGAAACTACCACCAAACCACTTGTCATTAAGGATATTGTTACATCTTTTTTACTAGTGGGTCCTATGGTAGGGCACATAAGGGATACTCAAAGGCTTTGCATCATCCTAGATGTAATGGAAACAAGGATTTAAGATGTATGCGCAAAGTAAGATTGAAGCAAAATATGCAATGATAGAAAAGGCTTTACAATTGGTTCACCACATGAGAATAAAAAGGTTGAAGATCACGGGATATGATTTAATAATTGTGAAGCAAGTTTTAGAAGTGTGGCAAGTGATAAAATACATTCTAAAACTAGGGTTTAATAGGATAAAAAGACTAAGATGTAATAAAATAAGAAAGACTCTTGTGGAAAGTGAAATTTTTTATTCTAAAACTAAGATATAATAGCATAAAAAGACTCTTGTAGAAGCTTGAAGCTTGAAGCTTGAGGCATATTGATAGGAAGGAGAACTCCATTGCTCATGATGTGGCACAAGAGGTTAAAAAAGGTTTGTGTGTGGATGTGTGGAAATTTCTTTGTATTAAGGGAAATAATAATTAGTCTTAAAGAGGAGGAGCTTATTATATCATTCTTTCGGAAGTAGTGGAGAAAGGTAACAACTATTCTTTTATTCAAGACACCAAAAAATATCTCATGGTGGTAAACCACATCGAGTATATCTACATTTTGGAGGAGAACCATGAAGGGGCTTGTGGATGTCATTAGGCCTTTAAAATTAATCTTCAAAAGATTTTGCAAGAAAGATATGTGTGGCCTAGTCTACAAAAGAATGTTAACAATTGCTTGCAAGTCATGTCTACAATGCCTGAGCACGGGTAAGAAGGTTTTGAAGTATAAGCTCAAAATCTCTATCTTGCCTTATGATGTCTTTCAGAAACATGGCATTGATGCTATTGCGCCCCTACCTATTACAACTAGGAAGAATGTATACATACTTACATGAGTGGATTCTTTCTTTAGATGGGTAGAAGAGCCACTATTGATGTTATGAAGAAAGATATTAGGAATGCCATCTATGAGGATATATGTTATAGGTTTGGGGTACCTCTAGTAAATCTATATAATAGAAGGTCTAGTTTCTAAGGACATTTCGTAGTTTACCTATATGAGAATACATGATAAAAAACAAGCATATCAATGATGTAATGGCATGAAAACAAGGTTCAATGGATATTTGATTTCTATCTTGAAAAAATGACAATGGAGGATAAAAAAATCTTGGGGTTTTGTGTTATCAAGTGTGTTGTGGGCCTATAGGACTACTATGAAAATTGGCACAATGTTTTTTCCTTTCCAATCCATATTTGGTTTTTTATTGGAGCTTGAATTCCTTCCTTGAAATTTCTATGAAGATGTATGCTAGGACCAAGGATCCTTGTCAAGAGAGGCTTTTGCAAATACAAGAGATGCAACTAGACTGATGTTTATCTTTATAGCATTATGACAAAAAAGAAAGTGTAATGGGAGCTCACACTCAATTTCCAAGACCCACGGATCGCTTATTCTTTCAAGTGTTTCAAGCGAGCACAAATGGCTATCTCTTGCCTAGCCGATGTGCCTTCGATCCTATGGGGGTGTAGTGAGCTTACCTTGATGCCTGAACAAGTAGCCTCCTCCCTCAAGAAACCCAGTAGCTCCACGATTCTAGATGCGAGCTCAAGCAACCTCAAGCCTCCACCTTCAAGCTCCATCCTCCATAGCCGCATGCGAGACAAGAGAAGAGAAGAGAAGAGAAGAGGAAACGATCGACATCTTCTTCTCCTTGATCCCTCACCCTCACACACTCACTCCCTCACACTCTCACACTCCCTCTCTCAAGCACACACAAATAAGCCAGAAGGAGAGAAGAAGAGAAGAGGAAGAGATCACATTTGCCACACACCAAAGAATGAGCTTCTCATTCACTTTTTGAGTTTATATACAAAACCCTAAATCCCTTTTGGGTGGTCATCCCCTTTTTTACATGGCTGGCCATGGCCTAGGCCCTCTTTCCTATTGTCCTCCTATCTTCTTAGCTTCCTTTCTACCGCCTGTCTACCCTTACAATTTACAGGAGGGAGCTTGGCACTCTTTTACAAAAGTTTCACGGACACGTTGCATTTAAAAATGCACTTTTTCCTTTGACTTAGCTTTTGAGGTCACCCTTGTGCTTTCGATCGTTTTCCTTTCTTGCTTCTTTTGTTGTGTCTGATTTCCTTTTGGGCCGCCTCTTTCAGCTCTCGACTTGCGCTTTTCTACTTTTTTTACTTTTTCTTGTGCTCAGGTTAACATTACACCCCTCCTAGTTGAGTGCCAGTCCCATGGCACTGATGGGTAGTAGTCGGAATATAGCCAAACGGCTTTTTGAGTTTGTATACAAGCCCTTGCTGATGATTGTGTTGGATGGATCTGCCCTTGAAATTGAAGATGAAGTTGGGGTGATTTCCTCCATGATGCTGATAGTGGATGGATCTATCCTTTGAAATTGAAGATTGTGTTAGAAGGATCCTTCTTGGAGAATAGCGTATGGACGGATCTATCCTTGAATTAAAACATCAAATCGCCTTATCCCTTCACCTATGTTCGTTTAGACTTAACAACTTGCATAGGAGGGAGCCTGAAACTCTTATAAAATGAATTACATTGCGCCTCGCACTTTCTTGGTGAGACCCCTCAGAGGTTCACCCTCATCCTTGAGAGAGCCTAGCTAGAACATTCGGTGCTTCCCCACGTTCTTTTTGAGCGAAGGCCCCATCATCCACTCAATTCACTCTCGGCCTCCATCACCTCAACCAGTTGCTCAGTTTCTCCCCATGACCAATCCCCACAAGACCCCATCATCATTGACTCATACGACTGCCTTTTAAATCATCGAATCTTCATCAGCTCAAAACCTCAAGTGCCATGGATCTGGCACTCTTCTAGGAGGGGGTAATGTTACATGACATGTCACCATGCAGCCAAAAAGAATCAAAGGAGGATTGAACCCAAGTAAAAAGTGAATGAAGAAGCTCATTCTGCCCATGCAGGAAAAGTGGAGGAGAAAGCAAGGTGCTCTCAAGGACAATGGAAAGCACCAAAGATTCTAGCAAGGTGTGTGGTGCATTGTGCTCGTGCTAATGGAACAGGGAGTTGGGTCGAACCACAAGCAAAAGCTTGGGTGTTGTCCCACACTTGAGAACCCAATTCATGCATAAGGGTGGTGCGGTGAGTGTGGCTTAGGGAGACATGTTTAACCGTAGGACATATATATTGCTTCCTCAATTTCTTGCCAATGAAATACCAATTGAGAGAGAGAGAGAGAGAGAGAGAGAGAGAGAGTGTGTGTGTGTGTGTGAATGCATGATTGATTGAGAGAGAGAGAGAGAGAGAGAGAGAGAAAGAGAGAGAGAGAGAGAGAGAGAGAGAGAGAGAGAGAGTGGGAGGGGGAGAGAGAGAGGGGAAAAGCTTGGGATAGAATGGTGAGATAGAGTATGTGTGACTGTATTAGAGAGAGAGGTGTGGAGAGAGAGAGATAGGGGGGAGAGAGAGACGGAACCATACTGAGGGTAGGGGACAGAAAACAAGAAGTTGAATTGCAAGGGGGAGGGGGTTCCTTTTAAATACAAAGGAGAAAGAGTGAGGGAGGGATAGAGAGAGAGAGAGAGAGTCACATACCGAGAGTGGAAAAATTTGTAATGTGAAAAGGGGGGGATGGGTCCTTTTATAGGTGAAAGAGAGAGAAAATAGGGGGAGAGAGAAAGAGTGATGAAAGAGAGGGGAAAAGAGGAAGAGCATGTGATATGTGTAATTTTTCTCACCAGAAAGGGGTCGTCGGCAATCCCTTGTCGGACGATTTATTTTTTCGATGACCCATTCTTGGATAGTAAATTTTGGCCCAACAAGATTTGTGGTTTTTTTTTTGCCCATTAAGGGGCTGTTGGCGACCCCTTTTTGGTGAAAAAACAAACCATAGATCCGAGAATATATAGCATGGGGAGAATAGGGGCCAATAGGATATGGGTTTTTGTCGCTCTTGGGTTTTAAAAAAAACCTGTATTCTATTGGTCCCTATTCTCCTCATGCAGTATATTCTTGGATATGTGGTTTGTTTTTTGGCCAAAAAGGAGTCGCCAACAACCCCTTATTAGGCGAAGAAAACCCACAAATCCAGTTGGGTGAAAAGTTACTCTCGCAAGGAATGGGTCGCCAGAATTTTTTTTCATTTGATAAGGGGCTGTTGGCGACCCCTTTCCGGTGAGAAAAAATTACATACATCACATGCCCTCTCTCTCATCACCCTTTCTTTCTCTCCCCCATTTTCTCAACTAATTAACAAATATTTACCTAATTAACTTTATGAGCGAAAGAGAGATATATAATTTTCTAAATAGTAGATCTTTACACTCCTAAAAGCATAATATGAGAGTCATACAAAGTATAAGCTTATACACTCTCGTTCAAACATTGCTTTATTCATGTTGTCTCTCTCTCTCATCCCTCTCCCATCACTTTGTTACTCTCTCTTTCCTTGCCCAATTAGATTTGTGGTTTTTTTTCGCCCATTAAGGGGCTGCTGGCAACCCCTATTTGGCGAAAAAACAAACCACGAATCCGAGAATATACAACATGGGGAGAATAAGGACCAATAGGGTATGGGTTTTTTTTCCAGTCTTGGGTTTTAAAAAAAACCCGGTACCCTATTGGTCCCTATTCTCAAATTTGTGGTTTGTTTTTTCGCTAAAAAGAGATCCCCTGCAGCCCCCTATAAGGTGAAGAAAAGCCACAAATCCAGTTGGGTGAAAAGTTACTCTTGCAAGGAATGGGTCACCAGAAAAAATTTCTTTCGGTAAGGGGCTACGGGCGACCCCTTTTTGGCAAGAAAAAATTACACGCATCACATATCCTCTCTCTCATCACCCTTTTTCTCTCCCCCCATTATCTCAACTAATCAACAAATATTTACCTAATTAACTTTACAGGCAAAAGAGAGAGATATAATTTTCTAAATAGTAGATCTTTACACTCCTAGAAGCATCATATGAGATAGTCATACAAAGTAGAAGCTTATACACACTCGTTCAAACATTGCTTTATTGCTTTAAAAATACACTTGTTCAAACATTTCTTTATTCATATTGTCTCTCTCTCTCTCATCCCTCTCCCATCACTTTGTTACTCTCTCTTCTCCCATCACTTTGTTACTCTCGCTTCCCTCGCCCAACTAGATTTGTGGTTTTTATTTCGCCCATTAAGGGGCTGCCAGTGACTCCTTTTTGGTGAAAAAACTAACCAGATCCAAGAATATACAACATGGGGAGAATAGAAAAAAAAACATGTATCCTATTGGTCCCTATTCTCTCCATGCTGTATATTCTCGGAACTGTGGTTTGTTTTCTCGCCAAAAAGGGTTCGCCAGCAACCCATTATTAGGCGAATAAAAGCTTGTACCCTATTGGTCCCTATTCTCTCCATGTTGTATATTCTCGGATTTGTGGTTTGTTTTTTCGCCAAAAAGGGGTTGCCGGCAACCCCTTTTTAGGCAAAGAAAACCCACAAATCCAGTTGGGCAAAAAGTTACTCTCGCAAGGAATGGGTCCCCATTACTTAGTTTATTTTAATAAACAATGTGCATATACATTCTAAAGAAAATTGATTTATGTTGCACATTTTAAAAAATAGCTCTAATTATGAAACTTGCTCTATTTATGAAGATAATAATTATTATTAATGAGGTATTATATACTGGTTCATGGAAAAAAGACTTGGGAAACCCTCCCGAGACTAGCTTATTAAAACTATATTTATAGTATAGAACAACAAAAAGAACTAGCCTAGTGGATAGTCACTTGGCAATTAAGTGCACTTGGGTGACGACACTAACCTGGATGGCAGTTAAGTGCACTTGGGTGATGACACTAACCTGGATGGGTGACCTCCCGAGATGGGTGACTTGAAGCGTAGCCAACAACGCCAACGAAGCATTTGTAGCCCGTTGCCAAGTATGCCGAGGTTTATGCCTTGGTCGCCGCCTTAGTCACCGCGCGCCGGTGCCCCCTTCCTAACAGGTTTGTGGGTTGGTTAGAGGGAGCGGAGGGGGACTTGTGGATTGGTTAAGGGGGTGCCGACGCCCCCTTCCTAGCAGGTTTGTGGATTGGTTTGGGGGAGCGAATGGGGGGAAAGTTTTTGGTGCTTACCTGCGTCCGCTCGCCTGTCGCACTACGTTCGTCCCCGCTAACGTCTGTCTTCCGCGCATGCTCTCTCTCTAGGTTGGGGAGGAATCTCTCTCACTCATATAAAGACAAAAAAGCAAAAAGTGTTATTTAATTTTTTCTAAATTGAAAAATTAATTAACTAACTAATCAATAATGTCCTCCCCATACGCGTTCTCTCTAGGTTGGGGGGAATCTCTCTCACTCATATAAAGACAAAAAAGCAAAAAGCATTATTTAATTTTTCCTAAATTAAAAAATTAATTAACTAACTAATCCATAATTATTAATAATTAAGTAAATAATTAATTAATTATAAAATAATTAATCAACTATTAATAAATTAGTTAATTTTTTATTTTAGCAAGTTCACTAAAAAATAAAAATGCGTTATTTAATTTCTCTTAAATTGAAAAATTAATTAACTAACTAATCAATAGTGAATACTTAAATATGAACTAATTAACTAACTATTAATAAATTAGTTAATTTGTTATTGATTAATTAAATAACTAACAAAAATTAAGTAAAGCTTTTTAAAGTAATTAATTAATTAAGAAACTAATTAACCATTAAATTAATAGCCGATTCATAATTAATTATCCAATTAAAAACCAAGTAACTAATTAAGTAACAATTTAACCAATTAAGAAATTACTTATTAATTAACAAATACTATTATATTTATATTAGTTACTTAGTTAAATAATTAATTACTTAATGTTAATAATTAATAAATAACTACTTTATATATTAGCTAGTAATTAATTACTTAGCCAATAAAATTATATATTGATCGATTAGTTGAAATTAATTACTTTATATATTAGCTATTAATTAATTACTTAGCCAATAAAATTATATATTGATCAATTAGTTGAAATTAATAACTATTTTTTTAAAATTAATAACTACAAACTAAAAAACAATTAGTAATAACCAATAACTAGTTATTCAAAAATTAATAAATAATTCCTTAAAATTAATAACTAATAAATAATAATTGATTATTTATAAATTGGTTACGAATTACTTCAATATATTTAATTAGTCGTAAATTAGTTTTTAACAACCAATAAATATCTTTTATTTAAGTAGTAATTGCTAATGGTAATATTATATATTTATTTTATTTTAAAATATTAAATAATTTTATCACATAAATATTTAGTAATTAAAAATATTTATTACTCAATTAATTAATATAAATATATTAATTAAAATTTATTAATTCAATATAAATCAAATAATATTTAATAAGATGGTATCTATTAGATCATTAATTAGATATTTAGTGTATCAGTCAAATTATATCAATTAAATTATTAATTAAGTTTTAAATTCATAATAGTTAACTTGTTTTATAATTTATGTATATCAACTAGCTTATTAAATAATTAGCTATTATAGTAATCAATTAGTATGGAGTGAACCATTGGTATATTAATATTTCTTAACTTGTTTATTAATTTATATATTACTATTAATCATTTCATATACATCAATGTATTGTAATAGTAATACTAATTAATCAGTTAGTATGATTGTACATTAATACGTTAGTTGTATGGGATTCTTTTTAGGGATTGAAGAGAGTGCAAGTGCATGTGGATTAGGATTGTTCTGCCCACCGAGAAAGGGGTCGTCGGTGCACCTACATCATCTATCTTAGTTATTTGGGTTTAGGGTCCAAGGTATGAGAGAGAGAGTGCATGTGAGCCAGGACGGCTGATGAGAGAGAGTGCATGTGGATTGGGATCATTTTGTCGCCACACGGCAGGTCAATACCTACATTGCAGCCTTCCCCCACCATAGACCTCACCCAGAGCCCTTGTAGCATTGAGAAAACAACAATCACCGTGGAAGCCTCACCATCCCCCTTGGACATTGAGAAAAAAAAAACCCATCCCTATCACGCTTGATGTGGAAGAGGAGAGGATTCGACAATCCTCTTATGCTATAAGTGTGGCTAAGTACATAATGTCTTCGGGGGGCCGACACTGAGTCTTACGTCATTTTCTTCAGAATACGAGCACTATAGAGAGAGTGGAGGAGATCCTAGTTTTCTATGATGGCAATGTGGCGTACGAGCTTCCACCAGTAGTAGACAATATGCGTCCAATGGAGGGTATGGAGCAAAAGTATGATGGACATCGCTGGACAAATCCCACATCAACATCAATGGCATTCCTTGGTATTGTTCGCCAAAGCAAATGTATCGAAGAGCTAGAGTGTCCCAATAGAGATTGTATTGGCAGGTCAATTTTTAGCTCCCCAAACAAGGTGGCATGGACAAGTGCAAGATTCTTCATTCACTCCACTATCATTAAAGTGATTGCAAAGTCGCATGACATGGTTCTAGTACCTATCGCAAGTAAATCACACTAATCAAGTCCAAATGCATGCCATGCAAGTAAACTCAGTACCACCATACCGACTGTTGGAATGCCAGCTGTTGGTCTTGGAAGCCTTGGATCCTTCTATTGTAAGAACCCCCCCATCCTGCTCTCCAAGTGCGAGTGTGTAGTGTATTATGTGATGTCAGCAAGGCCAATGTCAAGATTATTTATTCATCAAGGCACACATAACCATGAGGTGCAAAGAGGCACATGTAGAGCTAATGTCAAAGAGGTGTGAAAGACCGTAGAGGAAATGGTAAGAGACTTTAGTGCAGTTGTGGACCTTGACACCTACAAATGACTGTGGCTAGAAGGCTAGTGATGGTGGGTGCCTTGGTTTGTGAGCAAGGTGTCCCCATGTCCAACACTGAACTCTCGACGATGCTCGAGGAACTCCAACCACTCATTCAGAGGAACATGTAACATATTATTCCATTCACAACACATTTCAAAATATCTTTAAAAGGCCATGCATATGAAGATCAATATTTTGTGCATGCAGCTTTAAACACATGGTCCATGCAGCATGCACTGAGAGTGATCAGGGAATGGAATCTCATCTTCTAAAGTTAAAGCAACGTTGTGCATACAGATTTTTCCATGGTAGTCTATTTCTTGGGCAAGCCGTTGTGACAATGATAGTAGGTGCTTTATATTCAAAATGTCAACAACTAGGCCAGCCTCAGGGGTTGACTTAGTGAATCGTATGCAAAGGAATGACACTACGGATCTACACAATAGTTGGGTATGCTTTGACTATGTGCATTGCATTAATGATTGGACCACCATGGCAGTACATGTGTATGACCCAAGGTAGTTTCTCTTACCTAATTCTACCGTCACAACACAAACTTAAGCAACATAGTTTTCCTTACTCTCCCATTCCTTTCTTGTGTTTCTGTAGTGTACAAGAATTGATGACTTTGGCAATATGTGAGATGAAAGAAGAGGATACAAATGCACAACCTCTTTTTTGGAAAAAGATGAATGAGGTGATGGAGAAGTGTGGACACCCAAGCACTGATTTTTGAGGATTCATGGCACACAAGGCAGCTATCAATTGGAGGGCCATCCGCACAATGTTCAATAGTGGTCCAGACAACGTAATGCAAGGAAGGGAGATATCTTGCTTATTTCATTGGAAACAAAGTCTCCAAATACACACATCACAGTATGTGCACAAGAGTTTTCAAGATGAGCATAAGCGCTTGTGCCGCATGTGGAGGTGTGTAGTACGCAAGATGATGCAACAATGCAATATCGATTCATTCGGGCTTGGTGGGCCTCATGGAAAGTTGCGGATTGCAATATACCAGCAATGGATTGTTGGCTTAGTTGGTGGCATATCAGATATCCACATTGGAGGCAGCACTTTATTGGGGTAAGACTAGTTCGTAATAGTAGGATGTGATGTGTGGTGCATTTGTTTTCTCACGCTCCATACCTTCTCATGCTATATTTTTGTCCAGGTGATGGAGGACATTGCTCATATGCCAACCACAAACTTGGCAGAGCCAATACATGCAAGTTGGTTGGCAAGGGAGGGATTCAAGGGATCTATAAGCTTGTATGATACATGTGTCAGTGATTTGGCCAACGCTCTACTACAAAGCACAAAACGACATGCATTCATTGGTGGAAAGTTCCATGGTGCAAGACCTAGTGCAGAGAAGCTTCTGAGTTGACTACAATAAGGAATCAACCCCACACCTCAAGCAACGGTAAGGATGGTTGAGGAGGTGCAAGAGGAACTGAATTGCATAAATGTCTCGATTTTCAAGGGGTGCCGATTTTTGAGGGAACAATGTGATTGTAGTAAGAAAACACAAGGTTGATGGGAAAGTGGGGACTGAGGAAGCCAACGCCTCTCATAGGCCTAAGTATGTGATTGAAAACATACCTAGAAGAAAGGGTACAAGAAAAATAAACTTTGAGGACCCTTTGCCTTCCAACCAATCAAGGGCAGTATCACCAAATTGTTCGAAGGAAATGGTGGTGGAGACAGTCCTTCATGACAATGTTTGGGCTATAAGAAGGATTCCAGCTCGCAGCCGTGTACAATGTCAAGGATGGTTGGGAGCCGTGTACAATGTCAAGGATGGTTGGGAGCTAGAGAGGGAAAATGCAAAAAACCTATAAAAATACGTCACATGGGGTGCTTGCACCTTCATTTTTTGGGGCATCATGGAGTGGTCTAGCTCAAGAGGAGAAGCTAGCAATCAACATGGAATGTGGCGCCAGTTCATGTGGTTTTGTAATGATAGTGTGGACCATACATGGAACATTTGTTCTTCCATTCAACATGTACCGCCCAAGGTTCCACAAGTATGGCCAGTGGTACGAGGCACCAATTTGACCGTAGAAGAAATCCACATGTTGGAGAGTGGCGGGTTTGTTTTACAAAAGGCGGCACAAGAGACGGATGTTAACGAGGGCTCGTGTAGATATCAAAGAGGTGTTTCACAGGCTGCAGGGAAAAGGATAGACTCAGCGTTGGCTCTAGATGCAACTGTGAAGGGCCACACAGTGGTGAAGGCCTTGAAGCATGAGGTTTTCAAACTATAGATAGCTAACTCAAGTGTCATGCATGAGTGTTATGATGTGCACATTGCAAAGAATCCAACATGTAATTGCCGGGATTTCATGGATCGTGTTGTAGAAGGAAAAGCGTATTTGGCAAGCAAGCACCTATACTATGTGTACCTCCGAGTGTTTGGGATGGATGCAAATGCCAACATGTTTATACACCAACCCACACTCACTAAAGAAAACTTGCATATTGTATTTGGAAGCAGAAGAACTTTTCCAACACCACCTATATAGTGACTAGCAATGCAATGCCAACACTACCTCTTAGCACAACCACATTTTATTTTGTTGAGAAGTCACCGTTACAGAATCCATTTGGATGGAAAGCATTTGGTGAACTTGTATCTCTTAATTTGACAAGCAAAAGCACGTTTCCTAGAGTTAACACAATATAAATGTACATTTGTATTGCTTGTATGAATTGTCTTGTATCATATTGGGAGAGAGAGGGGGAGGGGAGGGAGTTATCAATGAATTGAAATTAAAGTTCTAAAAACACCGAGTGGCTACCCAAGCATTCACATTATGTGTGTGTGTGTGTGTGTGTGACGTTTTTAGGATTTAAGAGAAGCATTTGTTACAACACATGTCATAATCTGATGTGAGGCATTATGATACAATGTGGACTAATCACATGCATGAGAGAGAGAAAGTGAGAGAGGGAGGGAGATAAACACGGAGAGTGAGTGGGTGACTAAGATTTATATATGTATGTATGTGTGTGTGTGTGTGTGTGTATAGAGAGGTGAGAGAGAGAGAGAGAGAGAGAGAGAGAGAGAGAATATAGAGTGAGAGGGAGAAATTGCATGTACAACCCTAAATTGAGAGCGAGTAAAGACACAGAGTAATTTGTGAGAGACAGACAGAGGGGGGAGAGAGAGAGGTGTGGACCGTGGTGTTCCATTCTTCTGAGGTGATCACATGAATGAATCCACGTTATGTGTTAGAGAGAGAGAAATCATTTACATGAGATGGAGTGCTATTTGATCGAGTGTGCTAGAAAGAGAAAAATAGATTATACACGTAGAGGGAGAAACAGAGAGAGAGAGAGAGAGAGAGAGAGAGAGAGAGAGAGAGAGTATGTGGGTGAGTGAAGGTAGTGGTGGCAATCGTGGAGGTGGTGGGGATAATGGTAGTGGTAGTGGAGATAGCAACAGCATTGGCGCCGGCCGCAAAGATGGTGGTAGTGGTGGTGGAGGTAGTGTGGTGGTGGTGGCAGCAATGGCAGCAGTGGGTGGCAATGGCCGTGGCAGTGGTGGTGGAGGAAGTTGTTGTGATAGTGGTGGTGGAGGTAAAAAAAATCAAGGGGTGAAATAAGTGGACTATGTGGAACAAGAAATGGAGGTTTCCTAGAGAAGCTCGCTCAAAAGCTCACTCAAAAAGCTCGCTTCTCGCACACACTCCCTCCCTCCGGGCTCCCTCCAATATCCCTCCCCCTCCCCCTTGCCCCCTCTCTCTTTCTCTCTCTCTCTCTCTCTCTCTCTCTCTCTCTCTCTCTCTCTCTCTCTCTCTCTCTCTCTCTCTCTCTCTCTCTCTCTCTCTCTCTCTCTCTCTCTCTCTCTCTCTCTCTCTCTCTCTCTCTCTCTCTCTCTCTCTCTCTCTCTCTCTCTCTCGTGGAAGCTTGATATATTTGAGGTGGTAAACATATGGAAGTACCACTTGTTGGGTAGTTCACTATATGTATACCCTCTATATCATGTGCGTTCAAGGCCTATTTATAAATATCCTTATCTGTGAAGTTTTTCTTTTAAAAAAAAAACCCTTTTCTATTCAATTTGTAAGTAACCCCTTTATATGGGACCCTTTTGTATGTAAAAAATGTTATTTTAAAAATCCCTTATGTTGAACTCACGTGATATATGCATATATTTATGACTGATCTCCCTGGGAAGTACCACAAGCAATAGACACACATAGACATGTAATCTGATATAACCCTTGAAAGCACTCTCTCAACTCCTCTTCTATGTCATCCTTGAGGTATGTCAACTGACTCCTATATGCAATTGTATTGTTAGAAATTAGTGTGAGAAGTGTCATGTTCCAATGAAAAGTATAATATCTAGTAATGATCTATCTTGTTTTTCATATAAGGAAATCCCTTCTTTGAAATATCAATTGCAACAATGGAACCCTCCACATGAGCTCTCCATCACTAAATAGAGGATGAGCTTATGTGTAGAAAAACAAAGAGGGAATATTGGGCTTCTCAAAAGCAAAAGCAAGAGTGGTAATGCTCAAATCTAGGATGGAATGCAATAATGGGGTGTTGAATGAACAAAAGAAATGTAGGAATGGATGTACGTTCTAGTAAAGAAATCTTTGATGTATCTCTTTAGTGTCATCGCTTCCATGCTATGTAAAGTAAGCTCAAATAATTGGAAGCAATTATATTTGAGAAACATCTATGACACTTTGAATCATATGAAGATCCCAAAGTCTTCATATGAGTTTTTTGTGAAGAAATCAACAATGTTGATGTTGATGAATGGTGAAAGGAGAGAGCAAAGCACTATTATCAACATATTACAAGCTACCAAGCTTATGGAAATAACAAAAGAAAAATTATATATTACCAAACATCACTTAGCAATGGTAAGTGAATTTGATGGTTTGTTTCATGCATTTGTATAATGTAGACCAAGATGATATAGAACCCATATCAAACTATCAAAAGATTTAGTCCTTTATTTTTTAATGAAATAGACAAGGATGTCCTATGGAAAAAAAAATGTTTTTAGTTTGTTTATAAGTACTACAAACTTTTTGGTGTTTTGCATCAATTTGATAGTCATGTTGAGTACTAATATGTTTTACAATAGTTACTACACTAGTCTCTAGAAATTCCAAAGATAAATTTCCTTCAATACTTCTCTATTTTTGAAGAAATAATATTGATTGATGAAAGTGGGGGGGTGAAGCTCTAACATAAGCATAGTTGGAAGCTACCAAGCTTGTGGGAATCCACAAAAGAAACTTATATATGGACAAATGTTGCTTATCTATCCCAAGTGAAGCTAGTGGTTTGTTATCTACATTTGACAATTTAGTATACAAGTCTATAACCATCTACAATGTTCTTTTACTTCAGTATTTCTAAATATTTCTAAAGCACTTTATCCCCCACCCCCTGGGGGGGGGGGGGGGGGAGTCACTCATGAATATATGAATGTATAACGTGAGCTCAAAATAAGGGGTTTTTAAAACACCATTTTTATACAAATTTAACATACAGAAGGGTGTCATATAAATGGGTTACTTACAGATTGAATAAAAAAGGGTTGTGTTTTATTCAAAAAAATCACAGTTTAGGATATTTATAAATAGGCCATGAATGCACGTTATATAGAGGATATATACAGTGACCCCCCCTGTAAGGGCTTTGTAGCTATACCATGCCATTGCTACCAATTGCACCTATATAGGGAGTAGTAGTGACTCAAAGCCCTGCCTTGTTTCCACTCTATGTGTGATTCCCTATACCCAGTGGTGAACCCTCTTATGTGCGGCGTCACGAGGGTGTAGTCCTGGGATGTGTCTATGTTGTCCCGCTTTTTGGATTGAATAATACAAGAGTATACCTTGAGCTCATATCGTGTTACCTTTCTGTGCCATGTTGAGTGCGTAACGAGTGCATGTTTATCACACTTGGTATCAGAGCAACTCTTGCTCGGAGTGAAGGAGTGCTCACGGAAGCAGGAGGAAAGATCCAGTGCCCCGAAAAGATTGAAGTCGTAATGACCCACTGCGCGACGCCCCGCGTCGTGTCGCCCCACGTCGCGACGCCCCACGTCACGTCGCCCCACGTCGCGACGCCCCCCCGACGCGTCGCCCCGGCATGACGCCCCAACCTCACCCGTCTGAAGATGTGACGTGGCTTCCCCGCGGCATGACCCACACCACCATAGGCGAAACGCGGCTTCCCCGCGTCGACACCACCACCAACCACATGGAGGACGAAAGGGCGAATGTCACCCTCCCAACACTGGAGGAGAGGAAGAAGAGTAGGGGACAAGAATGGAGAGTGGCCCAAGAGGAGAAGGTGGCTGGACTAGAAAGGCAATTAGATGGTATGTCAGGCATGCTAGAATCAATATGGAGGAACATGCAGATGAAAGAAGAGGAGGAAGAAAGGAGAAAAAAACTAGAAGTAGAGCAGGGCTATAGAGAATGGGTGATTCAACAACAAGAAGAGGAGAAAAGACACCCAATGCAAGAGGAGATGGATAGAACGGGTAGAGAGGAGACATCTAGGAGGGTGCAAGATACAAGGAAGGAGAAGGAGAAAGTAGTAGAATTAGGAAGCAAAAAGAAAGACAAGAAGAAGGAGAAGAAGCACCATCACAAAGAAGAGGAAGATAGCAGTAGTTCAGAAGATGATTGTGGAAAATTCAAGATGCCCCAACCCGCCAAGTACAAGGGAGAGAGAGATGGGTTGGTTCTGAAGAAATGGATTGCAGAGGTGGACAGGTACTTAAAGTATTCACGAATTACCGAAGACAGGAAGGCGGAGGTGGCAGCCATTTACTTGGAGGAGGACGCTGCCAGTTGGTAGTGTTAGAACAAGAGCAGGGCCACACAATCTTTTCATGGGAAGAACTGAAGGACTACTTTATTCCAAAGATGGAGAAATTCAAAGTGAGAGATGAATGGAGGAACCTCGAGCAAACACAGGGAAAGATGAAAGAATATGTCAGCAAATATAGGCAGATCATGCTGCAGCTACCAAACATGGATACAGACACTAAGCTACATGGATTTTTGTTTGGGATGCAAGAATGGGCTAGAAGAGATGTGGAGAGACAGGAGCCAACAAGCTTAGCAGAAGCCATGAGAATGGCCGAACGACTGGTGGACCTGGAAGGCAGAAGAACAGCACAAGGGAATCAAAACAGGTTCAACAACAACACCTTCAACAACAACAACTCATGGAACCAGAGGCCCAATGCTCCTAAAGGGGCATTCACAGATACAAGGAGTCAAAACACCACTACTACCACGGCCGTATCACAAACCGCATTAGTACCAAGAGGAGCAGCATGAAGATGGGGAAACAATCACTACAAGCCAACCCCTAGCACATCATATGGGCCCGCAGGATCAAATACATCATGGTGGAGACCCCCAGGCCCTTCCACCGGCATCAGATGCTTCAAATGCGGGGGTCCACACTACCAAAACAGATGCCCAATAGAAGATACAGCTTCATCGAGTGGATCAAGGGTGAATGCAACTTGTGCATATGGAGGAGAAGAACCACAACCACCGTGTATTCAGGAAATTCCAAATGGGAGTGAAGAAAGCATGGACCACCCAAGGGTAGGGTCAGTTAGTGCCCGACCCCAATGCATGGCAGCCAGGGTAGCGGCAGTCCACCATCTATACATCAAAGGCCGAGTGGGCGAAGGAAACCAACCTATCATGGTGGACACAGGAGCAACACACAACTTCATGACACCAGGGTGTGCAACAAAACATGGATTGAAACTATCAAAGGCCCCAGAAGGATTAATAGTAACATTCGCACAAGGAGAAGCCAAGGAAGTAAAACAAGTCTTTGCAGTCCAAGTGGAAGCCGACAAGTGGAAAGCGAAACTCAACTTCTTAGTAATCCCCATGGATGATTTTGAAGTGATATTGGGCTTAGAATTCTATGACAAGTATGTCATTGCAATGTTTGGTAAAGGTGTGAATGAAATGATGCTAGATATGCAAGGAAAAGGCGTCAGAGTGCCATGTGAAAGAATGCAGCTACCTGGCAGGACCCCAATCAAGGTGCAAATGAAGGAGAATAAGCCAGGAGTATCATGCCAAACAGTAAAACCAACTGCAAACTAACCAAAGGGCCAAACCCAAACACCACCAGTCCAAGGGACCGTTATCAGGCCACGTATCATGACATGCAGTGCAAAGCAAGTCAAAAAATCGGTCAAGCAAGGAGAAATGGTCTATTTGTGTATGATCCGACCAATTGAAGAAGAAGAAAATGGCAAGAAACCCAAACAACAGAATAGGAACACAGAGGTGGTAGAAATACTTGGAGAATTCAAAGATGTAATGCCAGCTGAGCTACCCAAGGGTCTACCACCCAGGCGAGATGTGGATCACAAGATTGAGCTGATTCCAGGGTCTGCCCCACCGGCCCAAGCTCCCTATCGCATGAACCACACTGAACTCATGGAATTGAAGAAGCAACTACATGAACTAGAAGAACAAGGATTCATCTGCCCTAGCAAATCCCCCTTTGGTGCCCCAGTGTTGTTTGTAAAGACCTGTGTAGATTATAAGGCTCTTAACAAAATCACCATAAAAAACAAATACCCTATGCCCCTAGTGGAAGACCTCTTAGATAGACTGCACAGGGCCAAGTACTTCAGTCGGATTGATCTTAGATCAGGATACCACCAAATCTGCATAGCCGAAGAAGATATCCCAAAAACAGCCTTTCGTACCCGATATGGTAGTTTTGAGTGGTTAGTCTTAGGGTTTGGCCTAAGCAATGGGCCAGGCACATTTTGTGGCCTCATGGATGGAATTTTTAGAGCGGAGATAGATATCTTTGTCATTATCTACATAGATGCCTCCTAGTCTACAGCAAGACCTTAGAAGAGCACATGCAGCACTTACGCCGAGTTTTTGAGAAACTGCGGCATCATCAGTTATACGCCAAGCCGGAAAAATGTGAGTTCGCAGTGAAAGAATTGGAGTTCTTAGGCTTTATTGTAGGAGCAGATGGAATCAAAGTGGACCCTAAGAAAGTGGAAGCTGTCCAAAGATAGCCTGTACTGAAAACTGTAAGAGAACTGCGGGAGTTCCTCGGCTTCACAGTATTTTGTCGGAGGTTCATCAAAGATTACAGCCTCATCACTGCCCCCCTCTCCCACCTCACCAAAGAAGATCACTCTTTTACATGGGGAACGCGCAACAGGAAGCCTTTGAGCAGATGAAGAAGTGCATGAGCCAAACTCCCGTCCTAAGGGTGCCGAATTTCACCAAACCCTTTGAAATCTCTACAGATGCATCTGACTATGGCATAGGGGGTGTACTCGTTCAAGAGGGTCACCCCATTGCGTATGAGTCAAAGAAATTTACCGATGCTGAAACAAGGTGGAACACACATGAGAAGGAAATGTTGGCAGTCATCCACTGCCTTAGAAAATGGAAGCACTATGTTCAAGACAAGCATACAATAGTCTTCACTGACAATATCTCCCTCAAATACTTCCAATCCCAACCCAAGTTATCAGCAAAGCAAGCCCACTGGCTAGACTTCCTAGCCGAATTCGACCTGGAGATCAAGCACAAGCCCGGCTCTACTAACAAGATAGCAGATGCCTTGAGCCGGAAAGCTGACCTGAAAGCTGTTAGTGTGGTCAGCAGAACTTCATAGAACTTGTCAAAGAGGCCCTAGAACAAGATCAAGAAATGCACAAAATAATCAAAGATGTGGAAGCAGAGAAGACACCACATGGAATGTACACCTTAGAAGAGGGTATTCTATTTTTAGGCAAGAGATTGTATATCCCCAACAATGTGGAATTAAAAAAACTCATCCTGCATGAGATACACGACGGCAAGATTGGAGGCCACAAAGGGCAAAGCAAAACCTTGGAGACCCTTAGGAAGCAGTTCCTTTGGTCGAACATGAAGGAAGAAGTGATAGACTACATCAAAACTTGCCCCACTTGCCAAATGGTCAAAGCACCAAGATCAAGACCAGCCGGACTACTACAACCATTACCAGTACCTAACCGCCCATGGGATGTCATTAGCATGGACTTCATTGTGGAACTACCTGAGTCCCATGGGTACACAATCATCTTTGTAGTGGTGGACTATTTCTCCAAACAGGCCCACTTCATCCCGGCCAAACCACCACTGAATGCCAAGGAGGTAGCACGCCTCTTCTTCACACATGTATTCAAACTGCATGGCTTACCACTGGCCATTGTATCAGATAGAGATGGAAGATTCATGAGCGACATGTGGAAGGAACTTTTCAAGACTCTGGAAACACAACTAAGATTCTCATCATCCTTCCACCGGGAGACAGATGGATAGACAGAACGAGTCAACCAAGGCATCGAAGATTACCTCCGCAGCTATGCTCGAGTGGACCAGAAAGATTGGGCCTTGTACCTTGATGTCTTGGAATTCCACTATAATAGCTCCATCCTCTCAGCAACGGGGTACACTCCCTTTGAGTTAGCCACAGGAAAAGAAGTCATTACACCACTGGCCTTAGCATCCGGAGCGGCCAAAGCGGAGGATCAAGATGCAGAAGAATTCTTGAAGAAATGGAGAGATCGCAATGCAGCAGCTAAGCAAAATCTCGAGCAGAGCAAGATAACCATGACAGAGCAAGCAAACAAGAAGAGAAAGGCTGTACTATTCGCCAAAGGAGACATGGTCCTAGTGAGCTCTAAGAATATGTCACTTCCCAAAAACATGATCCCCAAGTTCAATCACCGCTACTATGGACCCTACCGAATCACTCAAGTGCTGAACGAAGTCACCTACAAGCTGGACCTGCCAGATAGTGTTTGTGTTCATAATGCATTTCATGCTCGTCTTCTGCGCAGGTTCTATCCCGACAACCAATGGGGATGGCGCGTACCAATGCTCCATTCCAATGGTCCCTTCGAAGTAGAAGCATTCCTCCGACACCGGGAACAAAGAGGCTTCCCCGAATACCTCACCAAGTGGCGCGGGCATCCACTCAAGGAGGCCACTTGGATCTCAGAAGCGGAGGCCCGTGAATGCGGAAAGGATGCCTTCGCCCTTTGGCTCGAGGAGAACCCCCCTGCTCCTTCTTCCGACCCTTGAGCCGCCCCAGTTCTGCAACAAATAATGCGGTTCTCAATCATAGACCCCAAATGTGCCTCCACTCCTCAAATGTAATCGAGTTGAGGGTGGACTCGCATGGTAGCAATCATCACCAATAACTCCATCAAACGAAGAAGCCCCAATGTCTTAGTGCGGCAGACACTGGCCAATCTGATAGTATAGACTGTGTTAAGACCCCGTGGTCCCCTTAGACTGGCAGACACTGACCAGCTTGCTAGGAAAAGCTGCGTTAAGACCCCAGATGAGTCAAATAACAAACGCTACCCTTAGATTGCTGAGGTCAGCAATCTAGTAGGCAGGGGTGAGTGTAAGGGCTTTGTAGCTATACCATGTTGTTGCTACCGATTGCACCTATATAGGGAGTAGTAGTGACTCAAAGCCCTGACTTGTTTCCACTCTATGTGTGATTCCATATACCCAATGGTGAACCCTCTTATGTGCGGCATCACGAGGGTGTAGTCCTGGGATGTGTCTATGTTGTCCCACTTTTTGAATTGAATAATACAAGAATATACCTTGAGCTCATATCGTGTTACCTTTTTGTGCCGTGTTGAGTGCGTAACGAGTGCAGGTTTATCACACCCCCCCTCCCCCCCCAAACAACAACAACTTTTTTAGTGTTTTGTGTCAATTTGATAGTCATGTTGAGTACTAATATGTTTTGCAATAGTTACTACACTAGTCTCTAGTGATTCCAAAGATAAATTTCCTTCAGTATTTCTCTATTTTTGAAGCAATAATATTGGTGATGACTTATGAAAGTGGGGGGTGAAGCTTTGACATAAGCATATCAAGAAGCTACCAAGCTTGTGGGAATCCACAAAATAAACTTATATATGGCCAAATGTTACTTATCTATCCCAAGTGAAGCTAGTGGTTTGTGATCTACATTTGACAATTTAATAAATGGATCTATAACAATTTACAATGTTCTTTTACTTCTGTATTTCTAAAGCACTTTATCCCCCGAGGGGGGGGAGGTCACTCATGAATATATGTATGTATAACGCGAGTTCAAAATAATGGGTTTTTAAAACACAATTTTTCACATACAGAAGGTTGTCATATAAAGGGTTTACTTACAGATTGAATAAAAAGGGCAAAGACACATTTGTTGAGGTGGTTGAGAGAAATCCCATACTCTCGATATCTATCAAAGTATTGCTCTAGGTGTCCCCAATGCTCACGGATTGGACTATAGACATAGAAGTCATCTAGGTACACCTCAATGAAGTCATGTAGATGGTTTTGGAATGTAGCCATCATCACTCGTTTTGGAAGGTAGCAGGGGCGTTATAGAGCCCAAATGGCATCACTCTGTAAGCATAGGTTCCCCATTTTGTTGTGAAGGTTGTTTTGGATTGATCTTCTTCTGCGATTTGGACTTGATTGTATTTGCTAAATCCATCCAAGAGGGAATAGAGATCATGGCTTGCCACTGTGTCCAACAGCTAGTTTGTGAAAGGGATAGGGAAATGATCCTTCTTGGTCTTGGAATTCAACTTTCGGAAATCCACACATATTTGTAGCTTTCTGTTATTCTTGGATACTACCATAATTGGCAAAATCAATTTACTATTGGCCACTGAATATATAAACTCAGCTTTACGGAGATTCAATAATTCGGCTTTCACCAGGGCGGAGTAATTCGGATTTATGGGCCTCTGTCTTTGCCTCACAGGTTTGGCATCAGGCTCTAGATCAATGTGATGTTGGCATACTGTGGGATCAATCCCCTTTAGATCCTTGTACAGCCATGGAAACATGTCCAAGTTCTCCTTCAAAAGGTCTCATAAGACCAATAGCTCTTCTTTAGCATCCATGAATGTCAATTTCTTTTCACCTTCCACTTCACGGATGAATGTCCCACAGACTGCTTCTAGTAGAGATTCGACTCCTTCATGTAAAAACATGGATCTAGAACATGGCTTGAGGCAGAAGCTATGGAGGTTGGAAGAGAAAGAGTGAGTTCATGAAGACACTGACATGACTAACTATTACATAAGTGAATTAGGTTCCAAGATGGAAGCTTGGACTCATAAACACAATCTTGTGTATAGATTGACAATGACACAGAGACTTTACTGAAGGACAAAAGTACTATGACATTGCATTAGAAAAGAGAGCAAGCACAATGCTTTATAGGAAACTGTGATGGTAACCTCCTACTGTGCTTATGGGATTCTAGTCCTCCTGAGCCCTCACTGCTCAATACAAAGAGGCTAAGTAGGTGTGATTGCAGGAATCTCAACACCCCTCCTCAATCACAACCAAAAGTACAAAGTGTGTAGAGGCTTTAGTGAGAGTAACACGTGCAAAGTGTGGGCACACCATAAACATGGCAAAACACCAGAGGCTATCGCAAAATAGGCTAAGTGTGGATACCACAAACATGGTGGACATCCAGAGGCTGTAAGAAGTGTCTTACAAAGTGTATAGAAGCTATTGTACAAGGTTACATGAGGAGTTTACAAACTTATGTCAGAAGCATTAGGGCTAGCCAATACAAGGCTAAAAAATTCTATCAAAATAGAAGGACTAATGAGGCTTGTCCTTCTCCTGGTGGTCTTCTTCTTCCTTTGCTCTATATCTTATTCTTCTTTAACTGCAGCAAGATAGGCCTTCTGGGACATTTTTTTGGCGTGGCAGAACTTCTCAATGTGTCTGGTCCTTTTGCCAAAATCACAGAAAAGTTGGTCATTCTTGCCTTTGTACCTATTGCCCACATATAATGCTTGTTCATCTCTAGAGGTGCATGGTTCTTCCTTAATTTTTAGCTTCTTTTCCTCCTCTAGCAGTGATGCCTGGATATCAACAAGCTCAGGGTTTGGCATATTGATTAGAGTTGTTGACACATTATTATATTCAGAAGGCAAACTTTTGAGCAAAACACCAATGCAAACATCTTCTTCCATTTTAATGTTGATTCTTGCAAGTTGGGTTAGAAGTCCTTCCATGTAATTTAGATGTGTGGCAAGTGATGTGATGGACTTCATTTCAAGCCTGAAAATTCAATCAAGAGACCATACTTTGATGACTTAGACTGTGCACCAAACAAAGTGTCAAGTCTCTTCAATGTATCTTGTGAAGTATTACAGTTATCCACATGGTGGATATAGTTGGCGTCTAGCTCCAGTTTGATAATGGCTTGAGCCTTATCATCATTCTTTTGCCAAGTGATTGCAATGTCTGCATCACGAGGCTTCTTCTCTTTGCCACTAGTGATGGCCCAAATACCCTTCTTCATTAGGATGAGCTTGATGTGGGTCCACCAAGTGTGAAACCTAACCCCTTTGAAGCAAACTGTCAGAGAGTCCTTGCCCATGCTGGAGTTGGAGGATCAATAGCCAATCAGCTTCAAAATTCTCAGATTTCAGTAGCAGCAAAAGACTTGATCTTGAGTATAATTGATAAGCACAAGTGCCAAAAGATACTAGAAGAATAGTATCAAGAGATACCGATGCTTGTGGCTCGAAGCTTGAGACCTTCAGAATCTCCCCTCCTTGATTTGATGCTGAACAAAGTGCTGGAAAACTTCAGATTCAGTGGATCAAAGTGGCAGAGGCTTGGTTTGAGTGTCAGGAGAGAAAATAATGGAAAGATGAAGCTTTGAGTTCTTGGCTATGGCAGTCACAGTTAGGATTTGCATGGCAACCTAGTTTTTCATAGATTGTAGGAGCTATAGTGTATCATTTCCAAATTTTTTTAAATAGAAATGAATCTTACTTCATGGGCTATCAATGCCCTATGATAGCGCCCTGAATTGTATCATGTAACAGGCAGACACAGTTCTGAGCAACAAGCCAAAAAAATCACAATGTTGGGCCATATGCAACCTAATGTCGAGGCCGCAAGTGATAGGAAAAAGTGCCCTAATATGGGGAAAAAGTCCTCAGAAGGAAGTGTGAGGAGATACTGCCTGGATGTGGAGATATAAGAGCTCCAAGCAAGGTTGGTACTACCTAGCTATGGCTGCCATGGAAGTTTGGTGGAGTAAGTACAATCAATCATTCTATTGAGCAGAAAGGAATCTTCTACTTCTAAGGCTTCTGGAACTTCTGGCACTTCTTCCTCATCTCTGCCTTTTGCAAGGAGGATAGACTCTTCTAGCTTGCTTTCATAATCTTTCTTTGCATTATCATTTTTGTCCTCTTCAGACTCTGTTTCTACCTCTGTGGGGGCTTTGTAAGAGAAGAACAAACTCTCTGTTATGTCCTCTGCTTCTAGTTCTATCTATGTCTCTATCTCTGCTTCTGGTTCTGTCTCTGCTATACTGCCATATGTAATAGGGGGAACAGTACATCCATGCTTCTATCTCACTGTTAGAGGTGATTTCAGAAGTCAATTCATATTCAAGTTGTAGGAGGTATTCACCCATTGACAAAGACTTTGCTTCCTTCAGCAGTTGGCTTATAGTGCCCACTATCAAGGATTGTGCCTCTATTTTCTTGGGAAAGATATGTTTGACAGTTTCTCCGTTTCCTGATGTACAGTCTACTACTTCATTGGAAGAGTCTATTACGACTTCGATGGAGGTGGAACCATTGCTACAACTTCAGCACCACTTTATTGGGTCCTCTGCCTAGGGTTAGGATTCCTTTGAACCAATCCATCCTTGCTCTTACTTTAAAAAGCCAAGGTCTTCCCAACAGCAGAGGGTATGAGGTCCCATAGAAATTTGGTTTGACCACTAGATATGTCAGCCAATAATCTCTTCTTGCAAGGGTTGCCTTCACATACAGGAGAATACCCAAAGGCTTGATTCTACTTTGGTTTGCCATTCTGATAAGCCATTGCATAGGTTGCATTTCTTGCAAGCCTAGATCTTTCATTGTCACATCCGTCATTATGTTTACTAATGAAAGGCTCCATCAATCAATGCATCTACTATAAAATGCCCTTCAATCCATACGCCAATCTTTGGGGTTCCAAGTTCCAAATAGGCATTAGCCACATCCACTTCTTTAATGGGTTCTAGGGCTTTATTGCTGGACTTGGTTTCTATTGAGGGAGCAATCCTTAGACCTCTTCTTCTTGTCAGTTTGCTTTTAAATTTCTTTCGACAGCTAGGAGACAACATCAGCAATTGTCAGAATGTTAGGTTAGGTTTAAAAGTGTCTACAAATCATATTCTTTGATAGGATCCATAGGCTTCTCCAATCATCTAGGGAATAGGGCAATACCCACTTTTATCTTCCCTTTTTCTTCTATGAGCAGCAACATCTGTGCTTCTTCTCCTTGAGGAGGTACTTTAGCATCCTCTATCTCCTGGACCTCAGGTCCTATCTCTGCAACTATCTATGTAGCTCTCTGTGGTTCTGTAGTGCTATGTATTACATTGTTCTACGCTACACTGTTCAGTTTCTCCATAGGAAGGTTGAACTTCATAGTCTTAGAAGAGAGAATGTTCTCTTTTGGAACTGCAGGTTCTCCTTTCTTTGCACGCGTTATTACACCCACTTCCAATTCCACCAAATTGAAAGAAGGTTCTTGGGTCTTCTGTTGAGTATTAAGAGTAGCTTTCACGGGAGCTAGACTTGGACAGTATTTTGCAGCGTGGCCTTCTCATTTGCATCGATTGCATAAGGGATTGTAGTCCATAGACCGTCTAGGGTTTGGACAGTTCGGTGAGATATGACCCTTTTCTGCACATCTATAACACTCTACCTCTGATCTCTGGCCACCGCTAAACTGCCGCCCCCTCTGTAACTCTGAGAGGAGATTCCATTACTTTTAAGCCTAATTGATGCATAAGCTTTTATGTCATGACACAAACCTCTGCTCCACTATCGATTTATGTTTTTTGAATCCGTTGACCTTTGATTTGAGCCTCCACTAAAGGCACTATATCTTTGAGGCCATATGACTTGATTGCACTAACCATTTTGCCTTGCCTTGCCCTTGTGCTTACCATTTTTTACCATTGTCGTCGTAGCTTTGGAGAGACATGAAGTAGTTGTGGCCAAGTAATTTTTGGCCCTTGAGAGCTCACATCTGCTACCAGATCATAAGGTTGTGTCCGAGAACCCAAAGGGAAGTCGGAGATATCAATTTTAGACCTAGCTCGAGTCTTTCTCTTCTTCCCTTCATCTCTAGGTGCCCGTGATGTACTTGCCTCATTGATTGCTTCCTTACTTGCCTCAGTTTGGACATGTACCCGCTTGATAGGCATGGTCTCTACTACATCTATCTTCATCTCACCTCTCGCTATTTCTTCTTGGAGCCTTCTATCCCTGACCACCTCCTCTATTTTTATGACATTAACATTTGGTTGAACAGCAAGGGTTTCAGCTTGAACATAAGGTGGTTGTAAGATTGTAGGCCGTGACTGCTCTTGCTCTTGATTCCTAGCACGAGGAAGGCTTACTTGTTATCGAGGACCTCTGGCAGGGTGATCATATCTTCTAGGGTGAGGACAATTGTACATGCCACGTCCATTTTCTCCACAGTTATAACACAACATCTCCCTTGCTTATCGCCGCATTTGTGGTCGATTCCCACCATTCCCCTCGATAGGTCTTCTTGCACCTTGCACAAGATTCACTCTCAAACCCTCTAGTTGATTAGTAAGATTGTTTATTTGTTGGATCATGTCTTCTTGACCTCTAACAAGGCCTAGTGCATTAGATACATTTGGGGGAACTTGAGAGGCCTCCATAGTTGTGATGTTGTTTCCCAAAACTGCTTGGCTAGCTTGGGCTTGGTAGAGAATCTTTTGATTCTTTTCCCTAGTGATTCTCAAAGCATCTTCAAAAGTGTTTGGAAATTTTACCTTTACTTTCTCCCTGAGCAAGGGATACAAACCTGAAATAAATCGATCATTTTGAAGGCAGTTTGGAGCTCTCTCTCCAGGGTTCAGTGAGTCTGACCCACTGCCCCCAAAGCTTCAAAAACCCTTCCTCATAAGTTGCATAACCATAAGGATCACTTTGATGGAGGGCCAAAAGCCGTTGCCATAACTCTTCAGCTGAGTTAATCTATTGAAATCTCTGCAAGAAAGCTGCCTTCAATCCCTCCCATTCAGCTCTTTGGGCCGGATTTAGAGTTTGGAACCACATTCTAGCTTCTTTCTTGAGCACCAAAGGAAAAGCCCTCAACTTTAATGCTTCATCATCCCTCCCAGAGACAAGGAAGGCCATCTCAAGGTTGTCCAAAAAATCCACTGCATTTTTCCCATTGCGCCCAAAGAAGCTTGGAAATGCCATGTTGCCTTAGTAGAGTACAAAGATGAACACGTCTAGACTTAAGTTGTATTTTATGAGGGGAATGATGAATGGGTTCATAGATGCATTGATTTCAGCAAGACGTCTAGGCCCCAATATGCTTCTAATAATACCTTGGAATCTAAGCTTTGTGCTGGCTACAATATGCACAGTTGCATAGCAAGTGGACAGATAGGTCCATACAATTCGTGGTGATTCATGAGAAACTATTATAATAAGATAAAGACATGTACATTGAAGGATGCATTGTAGTCTAGCATTGGGAAGATTATAGGTTCTAGTGATACAAGAATCTCCCTTAATCTTTCAGCCCCAAAGTATATGACAAGGCGCTGCTGGAAGAAAATCTTCCTACTAATGCATACATTAACTTGGATGTTTTGTACAGAGTGGAAGGTGTAGAAATTCGAGCCATTATTATTATTCATGAGTGGAGATTACTTAAGGGATTAGAGGGAATGCACTTTCTTGAATTATGAAGGATTTTTCCCAGAGTGTCTCTTTCTGGAACCCACCACATATATTTCATAAGGTGTGATGGCCACCTTTTCAACCACACCCAACCTTCGAGCTAACAATAGTTGAAGGTAGTCTCCATACTTTGCACCTCTACAAAACTCCACACCGTTTATGCATAGTTGTCCTCCTTTGATGTGGATTAGGCCAAACAGAGAGAGGGATTTGATGATTTGGAGATGAGGACCTCCCGGAAGGGCCTTCACTTTGTTTACAAAACACTCACCAAAATTATGAGAACCTAGCAATTGATGGCAACATGATTTTTTCCGTTGTGAGAGAATGGAATTTCTAAGGTAAACACCTTTTACCCGCATACGTGCCATCATTCGATAGGCATACTTCCTTTCTTGGGCTTCCTTGTGAGACCATTGTGGGAGTCGTGGACTTCGACTAGCTTCAAAAAGAGTTAATGAAGGCATTGGAGAAGAGCCACTTGGAGCACTTGTTGTAGAGGATGCACCACCATGTGTTGTATCGCCCCGCATGGATAAGAATGTCCTCAGGGGGGGCACCAATTTATGACGAAGGAAATTCGGTATGGCAGCCTCTATACTATGCCAAAATCCCTTCTGCCACAAAGTAAATGAGGTAAGGGCACCACCTAGTCATGGAAGAGCGGACTAAGACGCTATGCAAGAGGGAGAGGAGATTGTGAGAGAGAAGAGAGGAAAACTAAGAGAGGGAGAGAGAGAGTGAGTGAGTGAGAGAGAACTACAAAAAAATAGATGAATCAATAAACTTAAGTGATGGAGAACCCTCCGGACATAACCAATATACACAATATGGACACCAATATCATGGGCTTATTACATTGTAGAGCATACATAAGCTATAGTAAAGGAAGGAATTGCATAAGCTCACGAGAGAGAATGGGGAAGGCTCAATAGGGCTGAAGAAGGCCTCTTGGCCCTCTCTCTCTCTTCTTGCAAATTACAAAGGAAAAGGCCTCTTTATATAGGCCTTGAGGGTGTTTAGGGAGGAGGTTAAGATAGAATAGGACTTTGCACCACCAAAGCTACATTAAGGCAGTTCCACCAATGTGGAAGCTCCATCTATATGTTTTGCTGACCAATTTGTACTTAATCAAGCTCCATCATAGGTGAGTTGTCTCCATTCTCCTCCCCATAGCTTGAGTCCAAGAGCTCTCCTATAAAAAAATATAGAGAATCTTCATAAAATAATATCATATCTAGCAATAATAGAGAGAGAGTAGTGAGAGTTCATACTTTACTACTACAATTAAGGATGATTTGAGGGTGATTTAGGAGGGAAATTCTAATGGTTTATTAGCTTAAGAGAGAGGAGAAGAGAGGGGAAAGGGTTGGGAGTCTAATGAATAATATTTTATGAAAGTGTTAAGTGTGGGGAAGAAAGTATGGGTATGTATAAAATTGGGAGGTGGTCTCCACCGCAGTTGGAAAAAGTTGGCATCCACCATTTTGGCCATATCTCCTGACTTGTAGCTCCAAAAAATTATAAAAAAATATCAGCCAAAACTTCAGCTCACGCGCTACAACTTTCATGTTGAAATTTTTTTTTGTATCCGAGTGGAATTAGTTTTAAAAAATCTTACAAAATCATGTGCCTGATTTTTCTTCCACTAATGCTTCCAAGAAGGGTCCCATTTGGTTGAATTATCATAAGGCTCCAAAGTCATGACATTATGAGCCTCACATGCCCTTTGGATGGCTCCAAATCCATTTCATATGTTTTTTTTTCACATTATACATTTTTCCTTCACCTTTCTCCATTGATCTTTACTCTTCACCCCCCCTTGGTAAACCGGTCCATGAAATATTTCCATCCACTGATTTCTTGGATTTCTCAAGAGGTTGTTCCCACCCTCTTCTTTATTTCAAAGCTCCAAATATACAAAAAATCAACAAAGTGTTACACAAATATTTTTTTTAATTTTCTCGGATCAGTATATCAATAAAGGTACAATCTTGAAGGATGCCCAGAAATTGGGTAGGCATAGTGGCCCTTTATTCCCAACAACCTCCCCCCTCTAAAGGCAATGCGCCCAAAGGTAGAGGAAAAGAATTAGCTAAGTCTAAGTATGTACAAAGTTGAAAACCTATATCTATCCAATCCCCATCATCTACGAGCAATGGGTAAACCGCTTTGCTGGAAGACCCTTCGTGAGAAGGTCTGCGGGGTTATCATCAGTATGTACCTTGACTAGCTCAATACCCTTGTTGTCAAGTACTTCCATGATGAAATGGTACTTCACTTGTATGTGCTTTTTCTTTGCATGAAAGATAGGATTCCGTGCTAGCATGATAGCACTTTGACTATCACACTGGAGGACATGAAACTCTGTAATACCAAGCTCTCCAACTAGACATGAAAGCCATAAGGCCTTTTTGCATGCCTCAGTGGCAACCACATACTCTACCTTTGTAGTAGACAAAGCAATACACTTCTGTAGCCTAGATATCCAAGAGGTTGATCCCCCCATGAAGATAAATATATACCCTGAAGTAGACTTCCTACAATCCGAATGTCCATCATAGTCTACATCTGTAAAACTAATGACAAATGCCTTCTACTTTCCAAAGTAGATGCACCAATCCTTTGTGCCCTTGAGGTATCTCATGATACCTTTCACTACTTTCCAATGCTTCTTGCTAGGATTTGCCATGTACCTACTAACCACTCCCACAGAAACTTTTAAACCAAACCTAACATTCTGACAGTTGCTGATGCTGTCTCCCAGCTGCCGAAAGAAATTCAAAAGCATCTTGACTCGAAGACGTGGCCTAAGGATTGCTTCCCCAACAACAACAAAGTCCAATAGAGCCTCAGAAACCAGTGAAGGAAGTAGATGTGGCTAACACCTTTCTAGATCCTGGAACCCGAGAGATTAGTGTATGGATTGAAGGATGCTTTATTTCAAATGCATTGATTGATGGAGGCTCATCAGTAAACATAATGACGAATGCGATAATGAAGGACTTAGGGTTACAAGGAATTCAACCTACACAGTGGCTTATCAGATTGGCAGACCAAAGCAGAATTAAACTGTTGGGCATCCTCCCATACGTAAAAACAACCCTTGTAGGAAGAGACTATTGGTGGCTGACATATTTGGTGGTCAAACCAAATTCTTATGGGACCTCACACCCTCTGCTTTTGGAAAGACCTTGGCTTTTTGAAGCGAGGGCCAAGACGGACTGGTTCAAAGGAACCCTAACCCTAGGCAGAGGACCCAACAAAGTGGTGTTGAAGTTGTATGGATCGCAAAAAGGCAATGGATCCACATCCATCGAAGTCATAACTGACTCCTCCAATGAGGTAACTGATGGTACATCTGGAGACGAAGAGGCTGTTAAATAGATCTTTCCCAAGAAAATGGAGGCACAGTCCCTAATAGTGGGCACTGTAAGTCGACTACCAAGGGAAGCAAAGTCCTTGTCCATGGGAGAATACCTCCTGCCTCAACTAGAATTGACTTTGAAAATCACCTCTCATAGTGAAATAGAAGCATGTATGTACTGTTTTCCTTGTTACATGGCAGTCGCAGAGACAACATCAGAGATAGAGCCATAGACAGAAGCAGAAGTAGAAACATACACAAAGACAAAAGATCTGTTCTTCTCCTACAGAGCCTCTATAGAAGCAGAGACAGAGCCTCCAAAGGAAGAGGATGAAAATGATGTGTGGACTTTCGAATATGTGTGGACTTTTGAAAGCTCAATTTGAAGACAAAGAAGGATCATTTCCCTATCCCTTTACAGACCAATTGTTAGACACAGTGGTAGGCCATGAGCTCTATTCCCTCTTGGATGGATTCAGTGGATATAACCAAGTTCAAATTGCAGAAGAGGACCAATCCAAAACAACCTTCACCACAGAATGGGGGACTATACCTATAGAGTGATGCCATTTGGGCTCTGTAATGCTCTTGCCACCTTCCAACGAGTAATGATGGCTGCCTTTCAAAATCATCTTCATGATTTCATTGAGGTGTATCTTGATGAATTTTGTGTCTATAGTTTGATCCGAGAGCATTCGGGACACCTAGAGCAATGTTTTGATAGATACTGAGAGTATAGGATTTCTCTCAACCCCAACAAATGTGTCTTTGGCATCTCATTAGGAGTTCTTTTGGGCCATATTGTCTCTGCACAATAGGGGATTGCAACAGACCCGGCGAAGATTGAGAAGATTGCCGCCTTGACAGCACCAAAAAACCTCAAGCAATTGAGAGGATTTCTTGGCCATGTGGGCTACTACAAAAGATTTATTGCACATTTTGCAACCAAGGTGGCCCCTCTGCACAAGATCCTAAGGAAAGATGTGGATTTTCTTTGGACTGATGACTGTGAAGAAGCCTTTAATACCCTAAAATAGTGCCTTATACAAGCACCTATCTTACAGCCTCTTGATTGGACGAAGGAGTTTCATGTGCACACAGATGCATTAGTTGAAGGGCTAGGTGTTGTCCTATGTCAAAAGGGCCCCTCTAAATTAGATCAACCAATATATTATGCAAGCCAAAATGTCACTGATAGGGAACGGAACTATACAGTGACAGAGCTTGAGTGCTTGGCAATGGTGTTTCACTGGAGAAGTTTCGACACTATCTATTGTCAATGCATTTTAAGTTCTACATGGATCATGAAGCCTTGTCCTTCCTGATGAACAAAGCAGATGTTAAATGATGATTGATGAGATGGTTGCTCCTATTCCAGGAGTTCGATTTTGAAGTGGTCACTAAGCCTGGCTGTTCCCGTGTCCTAGCCGATCATCTATCACGGATCCCTTAAACTGCAAAAGAGGAACATGATGATCCAGACCTTCCTGATGCTTCCTTGTTTCTAGTTGAAACAGTTACTCCTTGGTATGCAAAGATAGCCAACCTCTTGGAAATTCAACAGTATCCTCCTAGCATCTCAAGCCGTGAGAAGAAGAAGCTTTTGTTAGAATCAGTCCCCTACACTTTGCTAGGCAGTGCACTGTACAAGAGAGGCAAAGATAAAGTGCTGCGAAGATGTGTTGCATGGGATGAAATCGGCATAGTATTGAAAGCATGCCATGATGAACCATGTGGTGGACACTTTGCAGGAGAAGCGACAGCTAGGAAGGCTCTGTTAGCGGGATATTGGTGGCCGACCCTCCACAAGGATGCATATGACTATTGCAAGAGATGTGATGCTTGTCAGCGAATGGGGAAACCCACCAAAACAAGTGCCATGCCACTGCAACCTATTCTTCCCCTTAAGCCGTTCGAGAAGTGGGGGATTGATTTTGTGGGTCCCATTGATCCACCCACCAGACGAAAACAGAACAGCTACATCTTAGTATGTACGGATTATGTCACAAAGTGGTGTGAAGCTAAAGCTTTGAAGCGGGACGATGGTAACATCGTAGCTCTGTTCATGTACGAGAATATTATCACCCGTTTTGGAAGTCCCCTCAAGCTGGTAAGTGACAGAGGTACTCATTTCCTTAATAAAATCATGGAGGAGCTGATAGAGCTATATAATCGCAAGTCCACTCCTTACTACCCCAGAGCCAACAGCCAAGTTGAAGTCACCAATCGCATCCTTTGCTCGATCCTAACAAGAAGATTTCCGCACATCATCACAACTGGGATGATCGACTTACAAAGGCCCTCTGGGCATACAGAACCTCCCATAAGGCAGCTATAGGACAGACCCCTTTCTAGCTAGTGTACGGTACAGAAGCCGTCTTCCCTGTTGAACTGGAATTGTCCTCTTTGCGAGTGGTAGTTAAATAACGCTTGGGAGATGATGAGTCACTGCAACACGCCTCCTACAATTGGAATGCTTGGATGAGATACGGTGGATGACCCTACCGTGCATGGAAACCACTCAAGCACGACACAAGGCCTATCATGATAGTTTCATCAAGCACAAGGAGTTCAAAGAAGGTGATATTGTCCTAGCCTATGATTCGAGATTTGGCAAGTTTTCTAGCAAGCTTCAACAACGGTGGATGGGCCCATACAAGGTACTTGCTGTAAATCCTAATAGCTCTGTTCAGGTGCAAACCGTTGATGCCTCTGATGATCCTTTCCTGATGAATGGCTATCGTCTGAAGAAGTACTTCCCTCCCTGGGGATCTTGACAATCACAATCGACCTACTGTCTCCCTTTTGGGCGTCACACCATCCTTCTCTTTGTGCTTCTGATAGCCCTTATGATTCTCTTCATGAGACGGGCTCGTTCTGCTAGCCCCTCACAAATACCTCTCAACCCGACATTGTTCTCTTCTCGTCTGATCTAACAAGGTGGCGAGGTTGGTCCTGACACATGGTATTTCTACCATTCTCTTTCTTAATGAAAAAAAAAGAAAAAAGAAAGAAAGAAAGAAAGAAATAAAAACAAAACTGTTATGGGAAAAAAGGAAGAAATTCCCTGTTATAAGGATAGCTGACTCACCAGCAAAACCTTTCCAGCAAGTAATTTGAAGCCACCTCCCTTGGTGCACTGTCTCTGCAATATCAGTCCATCTGTCCTTCTTAACAGATGACCTTTCTTACAAATCATTGAAGTACGAGACTTGTTGGCTGCCTCCCTAGGTACGCCTCATCTTCAAGATCTTGCTGACAACAACAGCCGACATGATCTTCATCACCAACCCCTTGAGTGATGTGAGCTTTCATCCTAACAGGATGGGGACGTGAGTATGGGCTGCCCTCTGTATATATCAGTGAGCGTGAGATAGAGGGTGGGGTGAATGACCAGTTTTTTCCTTCAAATCAAATGAGAGGCGAGATTTGTGAATGGAGTGTTGCACGCATGGGATGGGCCTCTCAATGCACAACACACGATCTGTTCCTGTGCACTGCACCATAAGGCTCCCTGGCCTTCCTTCTTGCACTGTATGCCGACACAGTATGGAATGCACAGTTGCACCATCAAATGCGCACAAGGCATATACAACCTCTGCACAAGTGACAGTGAGGATTACAATAATGTGTTTTAGGAATGGGCTACCCTCTGTATCTTTCAACAGAGCATGAGATAGAGGGTGGGCTGAGTGTGACATATGGTTCTTCAATCAAGTATTGAGAGATGAGGATTGAGAGACGTTACAACAATTGGCGTCAGGTATGTTTATGTTTCCCTCTGCACCCATGGGATGGATCTCTGCCATTAGCACAGGACACATCACTCTATTCTGTACAGGTGCAAGGCTCCGTGGCCTTCCTGCTTGCACCTATGCCAGACAGGGTTGGACGCACTGATGCACCATCAATTGTGCACCCTGGCATACTCCCTCTGCTCCATTCCCTTGTTGATTCCTCAACCAAGTTTGAGATCTAGGTTTCCATCAATATTAACTCGAGTGATGTAAGTTATGGGGTGAGTGGCTGTTCTCTCATTCCATCTCTCATTCCATTTGAGTGTCCGTGAGTTGAGTGACTATCTTTCGTCAACGACACCTCCCTCGATAGGCTTCATCAACCAGCTACCTCCCTGGGTGCTGCTGCATGGTCCCTGCCATGCTGGCTGAATGCTGGAGCGAGCTGTGGTACCTCTCCTGTAGCTGACTCCAACCCTTCTTTAGCAGTGACGATTCCTTCGACCATACGCAAAATGGGCCAAGTGTTCCTAACCCTACTTTTTTGTTTGCAAGTGTATGTGATGTCTTAAGTGTGAGGATGCCAGTGTCTAGTCGGTTGACAAGTCTGTGGCCGTGTCGATCAATCTATTATGTCCGTTAAGGTTTTAAGTGTGGGGACACGTCCCTACGCATCTGATGTGCATACCCCTTGCATATGCCTCAAGTTGATCACGCATATATGCCATGACCTCTTTCTGCCCTCATGGGGTCCCTTTCCCATCCACCTATCTAACTTTATCCCACCCTTTGGGCCGTTCCTTCCCTATTTCCCTTTATCCCTTGTTTTGATGTTTTGCATGTGAACACATCCTACGTTCACCGAAATCCAAATCCAACCTTACAGCCCTATTCGTCCCTTTGAACTGCTCATTTTTCCTTTTTAGCAACCCCTATTCCGACCGATGGTTCTTGAGTTATTAATTTTTGAAGCAATTCCCGCTCATTGGATATATTTCTATGTGAACGCATCCTTCTCACTTCCCAACAATAATCTAACGTACCAGCCCTATCCTACGCCTTCCCTTGGGCACATTTCCTTTTTGCACCCTATCCTTTCGTGTCTTTTTCGTGCATTGTTTTGCCCTTTTTCCATGTGAACCTACCCTTTTCTCTTCGGACTTCCATTCTGACTGGATCGCCTTGTCCGACCACCCTTCCTGCATAATTTTTCTTTTTTCTCTGCCCTATTTCGCCATCTAGATTTTTTGTTATTAATTTTCATTGGTGTTTTTTAGCGCCATTTTCTTGTTTCTTCCATATGCACGCCTTCTAACCCCATCTGAACTGAGATTTGATGTGATAGCCCTGACGATTATATTTTTTCGGACATTTTTCCTTTTTACTGTCCTCTATTTTGGTGCACGGATCATTCCATATTAATTTTTGAATCCCTTTTTGGGTACGATTTTTGGGTTTTTTCCATGTGAACACCCTGATTTTGCCTCGGAACCCGTGTCGCATTTTTCTATCATCTTCCCCTCGTCTCCTGGCATATTTTTCATTTTTACGATCTTTTGATCCGATGTACGGTTTGGGTTTTATTAATTTTTATTTCTCTTGACGTGTGGCCGCGTCTCTCGTGACGCGCGTGAAGGCGCATGTTTTTTGTTTTAAGTGCCTCAGGACGCTCTCGTGGCCTCTATGCCTCGCGTGTCGCCGTCCTTGCCTCGTCTGATCCCGCCAATGCAAAATTTTTTTACTCCCGCCCCGCGCCTGCGCGCGAATCGGGGGTGTGCTCACCTTTTAATGGATTTCAAAACAGACACACACCCAAGTAACCAAAAACAAAAACACAAAAAAAAAAACAACAAACAAAAAACAAGAACACCCAACACAACAACACCAAAACCCATAAAGAAAACTACAAAAACAAACAAAACAAAACACAACACACTTAAATTAAAAAAAACAAAAAAAAAACCAAACCCAAACCACCCAACCCCCAAAACACACAACAACTCACAACATCATACTATTAAAAAAAAAAACAAAACTAAAAACCCAAAAAAAAAAACCAAAACAATACAAACTCGCAAACCCACACCCCCATGCCCCATCCATATTATTCAACTAAAACTTACAACAAAAACAAAAAAACATTATATAAAAAAACCCTTTTTTAAAAAAACTACTTACCTGTTCGGCCTTCTCCTCCATCATTCCTTCCTCCATCGCCTTGCTGTTCCCTTTCCTCCCTCACCTTCACAATCGCCCTTTCTCCTCTTCATCGGCCATCTCCTCCCTCGTTGCCCCCCTCCCTTCCGCCTTCCGCCTCCATCCTCCTCATCTCCTTCGGCCCTCGCCTCCATCGCGGCCCTCCTTCCTCCCTCTCCATCCTCCTCGCCTCTATCGCGGCCCTCCTTCCTCCCTCTCTATCCTCCTCGCCTCCATCCTCCTTGCTTTGCCACCCCTTCCTCCCTCTTCCTCGCCTTCTCGCCTTCACCACCCCTTCCTCCCTCTTTCTTGCCTTCTCCACCACCCTCCTTCTTCTCATCTCCTCCGACGCCACCCCTTCCTCCCTCTTTCTCGCCTTCTCCTCCCCTCCCTCCCTCTTCTCCTCTGCAACCTCCTCTTCCCCCTCCTTCCTCTTCCTTCCTTCTCCTAACCCTCCTCTAGTTAGTAATTGACTTAGCTAACTTAACTGGCATAGCTAACCTACCTGACTTAACTAACTAACTTACTTAGCTTAGCTACCCTACATGACTTAGCTACACTATGTGACTTAGCTAACCTAACTGACCTAGTTAACTCCACTACCCCTCAGTCACCTAACCTACCCTGGTCACCCTAACTTAATCCCCCTTTTCACCTAACCCCAGTTTCCCCCCTTCTAGCCCCCTTTCCTACCCCTACCCCACTCTACCCCCACCTTCCACACACACGCCCCTTGCTGCCCGGTGGTTCCGTGTCTATGTGTGTTCGCGCGGGCGTTCAGGTGTGCCTGTGCGTATGAGAGCTGCCCGCGGGTGTTCACGCGCGAGAACACACGTTTGGTTCTCTACGTGCAGTAGTGTGTGCCATCCCCGAGCACACATAGCTGCTCACACGTAGCCCGGGTATCTCTTTTGATTTACCACAAACCCGAGAAAAATACCTAAAAACACTTTAAAATATTAAAAAGTCATAAAAATTCAATTAAAAAATAAAAAAATTACTGAAAAATTCCTTCCTAAATTGGATAATTTTTTGGTTGATCTTATTGATTATAATATAGAGAATTAATTGCAAAAAAATAACAATATTTAAAATCCTTTTAAAATTCACTAAAATTGAGAAAAAATCATTAAAAATATCTAAAAATCAGAATTAAATTCCAAAATATCACAAAAAATTCCATCAATGCATTTGAATGCTTTTGGAATATTTTCTAAGCTAAAAACACCTTAGCACATGATCATCCTATTGTTTTTGGACCTAAATGATACACTTTTAATCTAAATTCAAAAAAAAACTTTATTTTAAATTCCAAAAATAAGTTACCAAATTACAAAATAATTAAAAAATTACCAATCCATTATTGAAGCCTGATGGTTTCATTTTCAGTTAGGTTTGATTGATACTCTAATAAATCAAAAATTTCAAATATTAAAAAAATATACAAAAAAACACACAAAATACAAGAACAAAAACACACCTAAATTACATTTAAAAAAATACTAATAAAAATCTCACCCAAACACGAATTAACATTTCCTAAACCAAATGTGATCCCATCAACATTGCCTTGATATTTATTTTGTTTTTTTTTAAAACACTAAGGTGTTTTATTTTTTTCAGTCGGTTTTTACTTTTTTGTTGGATTCCTTTCATTTGGGACTACTCAGTGCACCCTTAGTCTCTTGCATACACACCCCTACCAGGTATCTATTTTTCGTGGTTTCTTTATTTTTGATCATCTTTTAACCACAGTTAATTGTTAAAATGAACTTTATTCACCCACTTTTCCACTCGCGCTCGCGCTAAACACACATTTTTCTAATAAATTCAAATCAACTCGCCGTTCACTTTGCAGGCGCTATGTGCACTTTAGAGGCACTTTAATTTTTAAATAAAAACGAACCAGCCGTCGCAAAAATGCATGCGTTGAAAAATAAGAGCGCTTCAGACACATTAAATTTTTAATCAATGAATATGCATTTAGAGACCTGAGTCTAGGGATCACAGTCCGCGTTTTGTTAAAAGCACCGTTTCACATTAATAAATTGTAACTAACAATTTAAAAATGTACCGCCGTTTTCTTATTAAGGTTTACAACCTAATAAAATTTCAACCATTGTTAATAATTTATTAAAATGAACCCTTCATTAAAATCATTCCCCTCACTGCGCTTTTTTTTCTTTTTAATAAATACGCTTCGTGGGATGGGTACGTATAGTCCTTTAAGCTGACATTGTTTATCAAAGTTCTGGTTATGTCCTGATTAGGTTTTTACGGTATTATGGTTTGATTGTGTGATACGATTATGGGTGCGGTCTGTAGTTTTTTTTTTTTGCCTGATACGGAGTCTTGGATGCCTGCTTGTTGCATAGCATGAAGCTTTCGATCGCATATGTGTAGGGCTGATGCCGAATTTTTTCTAAGATGTGGGTTGTTTGGGATGGTCAATTGGTTAGTTACATCTGTGTGTGCTTATTTTGATTGATTTCTTTTTTATAGCTATTTTGTTGTTTTGTAGGCATTCTCTGTAATTGTCTGTGTTTGTGGTGTGTGTATATTCCATCTGAATGGTGCCTCAAGCTCCTCCTCCTGTTCAGTATGTCCATTGATTAGTAGGGATTATTCTTCCCTACTGACTTTTGAGCCTATCGCGAAAGCAGGGCTTGCAACTTTTGTGCCTGCTTTACTTCCTTTGATTCTAGATGATCCAGCCCTATGTGATGAGTTTCTTGCATCATACAGTAAGAAATCGGGCTTAGTTCGTGGTACTTTCATGGTTTTGACACGTAGAGGGTTAGGGAAGGCTTTGTCTCTTCCCTACAAAAGGAAAACCCTTTGTTATAGCCAGACAGTTATTCTCAAATGATGAGATTCTCAAGCTGTTACAGAAGCAGTCCAAAGAGGTCCACGATGTCAAGAATGTGATTAACACTTTAGGAGTATCTTTTTCAATGATCACTGATCCTCTCTGGAAGCTAGTCTGCCAATTTCTCCAAGACAGGTTTATGCCTACCAAAACACCATCTCACTATTTGTCCAAGGAGCTCTTCACAGCTTCCAGGATGGTGTTAAAAGGGGTTGCCATTGATTGGAGTACTTACCTTCTTACGAAGATGGACCAACATTTTGTCAAAGTGACCAGAGAGAATGTTACCAATGTAGCATATGGTTTATATTTATCTGCTTTCTTAACATATTCAAGCCTTAAGAAGAAGGGCGTGCTACCTCCTCCTCCATCTGATTCAGTACTCCCCCTCCACCTTCAGAGGATTCAGAACCCATTGACATAGAGGATCTTGATTCCCTTCCTCCATTGGTCATTCAGCGGAAGTGCTTGAAGCGTGTAGCAGAGAAAGTTCCACTAGTCATTCGTTCAGTAATCGTTCCTGCTACCTCTGGAAGTAACCTCCCCGCCTACCTCACATGCAACAACTTATTCAGGGCACATCCAGAGGGTTCTTTGGAAATATCAGTTCCTTCGCTGAACAGTTTAGTGTCAAGGAATGACATTCCATTCCTTTGTAACGACATCCAGAGTTCTATTGAACTCTCAGTGACAGCTTGTGTTCAACAGTTATATGCTTCTTTTTATGAAGAATTGATGCAATCCAAAGACCAGATGCATAAGGCAACCATAGAGTTAGCCTCTGCTAAAGACACTCTTGTTGATCTGTTTAAGCAGATGGAGCAGCAGACCCAAATGATTGAGATCTAGAGGATACTGGTGGCCGACCTTCCACAAGGATGCATACGATTACTGCAAGAGATTGATGCTTGTTAGCGGGATGGGGAAGCCCACCAAAACAAGTGCCATGCCACTGCAACCCATTCTTCCCCTAAAGCCGTTCGAGAAGTGGGGGATTGATTTTGTGGGTCCCATTGATCCACCTACCAGACGGAAGTAGAACAGATACATCCTAGTATATACGGATTATGTCACAAAGTGGTGTGAAGCTAAAGTCCTGAAGCGGGATGATGGTAACAGTGTAGCCCTGTTCATGTACGAGAATATTATCACTCATTCTGGCAGTCCCCTTGAGCTAGTAAGTGACAGAGGTACTCATTTCCTTAACCAAATCATAGAGGAGCTGACGGAACTGTATAAGATCCGCCATCGCAAGTCCATTCCCTATTACCCTAGAGTCAACGGCCAAGTTGAAGTCACCAATCGCATCCTTTACTCAATTCTGACAAGAACGATTGCCGCATATCATCACGATTGGGACGATTGACTTACAGAGGCCCTCTGGGCATACAAAACCTCCCATAAGGCAGCTACAGGACAGACCCCCTTCCAACTAGTGTATGGTACAGAAGCTGTCTTTCCTGTTGAACTGGAATTGCCATCTTTGCGAGTGGCAGTTAAAGAACGCTTGGGAGATAGTGAGTCACTTCAACGCCGTCTCCTGCACTTGGAATGCTTGGACGAGATACGTCGGATGGCCCTACAGTGCATGGAAACTACTCAAGCATGACGCAAGGCCTATCATGACAGTTTCATCAAGCACAATGAGTTCAAAGAAGGTGATCTTGTTCTAGTCTATGATTCGAGATTTGGCAAGTTTTCTGGCAAGCTCCAACAATGGTGGATGGGCCTGTACAAGGTACTGGCCGTTAATCCTAACGGTTCTGTTCAGGTACAGACCATTGATGCCTCTGATGATCTTTTCCTCATCAATGGCTATCGCCTGAAGAAGTACTTCCCTCCCAGGGGATCTTGACAATCATAGTCGACTTACCCTTTCCCTTTTGGGTATCGCACTATCCTTCTTGTCGTGCTTTTGATAGCCATTATGATTCTCCTTATGAGGCGGTCTCGTTCTGCTACCCCCTCGCAGAAACATCTCAATCCGACATTGTTCTCTTCTCGTCTGATCCAACAACGGTGGCGAGGTTGGTCCTGACATATGGTATTTCTACCATTCTCTTTCTTAAGGAAAAAAAAAGAGAGGGAAAGAAAAAAAAAGAAAAAGAAAAAGAAAAGAAAAGAAAACCAAAACAAAACAAAATCAAAAAAATAAACAAACTGTTATGGGAGAAAAGGAAGAAATTCCATGTCATAACAGGCCTCGTTCCAAGAAAAGGTGGAAACACCCTTGGATGGGAAGCTGACTGTGGAAAAGGTGGTAACACCCCACAGTTTAGGATAGCTGACTTACCAGTAAAACCTCTTTAGCAAGTAATTTGAAGCCACCTCCCTTGGGTGCACTGTTTCTGTAATATTAGTCTGTCTGCCCTTCTTAACAGACGACTCTTCTTACAAGTCATTGAAGTACGAGACTTGTTGGCTACCTTCCTGGGTACGCCTCGTCTTCAAGATCCTCATGACAACAACAGCCGATATAATCTTCATCACCAACCCCTTGAGTGATGTGAGCTTTCATCCTAACATAATGGGGACATGAGTATGGGCTGCCCTTTGTATCTATCTATCAAAGAGTGAGACAGAGGGTGGGGTGAGTGACCAGTCTTTCCCTTCAAATCAAATGAGAGGTGAAGATGTGTGAACAGAGTGTCGCATGCACGAGATGGGCCTCTCAATGCACAATGCACGATCTGCTCATGTGCACTGCACTATAAGGCTCCCTAGCCTTCCTTCTTGCATTGTATGCCGGCACAGGGTGGGATGCACAGTTGCACCATCAAATGCGTAGAAGGCATACAACCTCTGCACAAGTGACAGTGAGGATTACATCAATGGGTTTCAGGAAAGGGCTGCCCTCTGCATCTATCAACAGAGTGTGAGACAGAGGGTGGGTTGAGTGTGACTGGTGTTTCTTCAATCAATTACCGAGAGGTGCGGATTGAGAGACGTTACGACCTTTGGAGTCAGGTGCGTTCTCGTTTCCCTATGCATCCACGGGAAGGGTCTCTGCCATCAGCACAGGACACATCACTCTGCTCTATACACTGCACTGCAAGGCTCCCTGGCCTTTCTCCTTGCACCTATGCTAGACGGGGTTGGACGCACTGATGCACCATCAATTGTGCACCATGGCATACTCTCTTCGCACCATTCCCTTGTCGATTCCTAAACCAGGTGTGAGCTATGGGTTTCATCTTTATTTCTTCGAGTGATATTAGTCATGGGGCGAGTGCTTGCTCTTTTAATCCATTTGAGTGATTGTGAGTTGAGTGCAATATCTCTCGTCATCGACGAATTTCCTGTGATTCCTTCAACCAACTACCTCCCTGGGTGTTGCTGCATGGTCCCTGCCACAAAGGATGAAGGATGGGTGCTGTAAAGACACCTTATTACTTGCTGGAGCCGATGACTACACCAAACGCAACCTCGATAGTCGACATTTCTCCTCGGCAATATGGGCCAAGTTTTTCTAACCCTATACCTTCTATTTCTCAGTACCGATCATGTCTTAAGTGTGGGGACATTCGTGGTTGGTCTGATGTGAGGTACCAGGTCCTTGATGTTTGGTTTATCCTTCCTGCTAAGGTTTTAAGTGTGGGGACGCGTCCTTGCGCGTCTATGTTACATACCTCCAAGCATATACCCTGTTCTGATCATGCATCTATGCCCTGATTTCATTTTACCCTGATGGGGTCCCTTCCCCACCCTTTTGTTCTATTTTACCCTGTCCTCGGGGTTGTTTCTTGACCGTTTGCCCTTATTCTTAGTTTTGTGCTTCTTTCATATGAACGGACCTTACGTTTACCGAAATCCCAATTCAACCTTACAGCCCTGTTCGTCCTTATGAACTGCTTATTTTTCCTTTTTACCAACCCCTATTTCGATAGACGAGTCTCAAGTTATTAATTTTTGAACCAATTCGTGTAAAATGGACGGTTTTCCATGTGAACGCATCATTAATATTTCTGAACCCAGATCTGACATGTCGGGCCTATCTTACTTCTTCTCCCTGACATTTTTCCTTTTTACTCCGTGTCATTCTGATGCACGGTTGATTCGTTATTAATTTTTACGAGTTTTGGGATCGTTTTCGTGCCTATTTTTCATATTTTTTCATGTGAACCTGCCTTATATTCACCGGAATTTCATTTTAAATTGATAGTCGTGTCATTTTTCGTGTTTTTTTCCACATGAACCCATCCTAATTTTCCCCAAACTGAGTTTTGATGCACCAACCCCGTGAATTTTTTTCAAACATTTTTTCTTTTTACCGCCTGCTATTCCGACACATGGTTTTTCCCGTATTAATTTCTGAGTCTATTTTCGGGCCCATTTTTGGGGTTTTTCCCATGTGAACGCATACTATCTCGCTTGAAACTGTGTTGTGTCGTGATAGGTTGTCGAGCACATTATTCTGCACACTTTTTCTTCTTTCCGCACTTTGTTCCGATGCGCAAATTTTTCGATATTAATACCCGTAGGTGTTTTCGGGTTGGTTTTTTGCGGTTTCCCATGTGAACACCCTGATTTTGCCCCGGAACCCATGTTACATGTTTCCAATATTTTCCCGTTATCTCCCAGCACATTTTTCCTTTTTACGGATTTTTGATCTGATAAACGGTTTGGATTTTATTAATTTTTCTTCATTTTTCCCATTAATCGCATTTCTCGCCTTGCGCGTGAAGGCACTTGTTGTTGGTTTTACGTGCCTCGAGACGCCCCGTGGTATTCATGGCTTGCGCGTCACCGTCCCTGCCCGTTTGACCCCGTCACTGCAAATTTTTTTTAACCACTGCCCCCGCATGCGCGTGGGTCGGGGATGTGTTTCTAGCCCTCCATTTTCCATTTTTTTCATTTTATTTTTCTAGTTTTCCTTTCACAAAAAAAAATTAAACATTACCAATATTTTTAAAAAATCCATCACCAGAAAATTAAAAATAAAATCACCACAAGGAGAGAGAAAAAACAAAAAAAGAGAAAAAATAATAAAGAAAAAAAAACAAACACAAAAACAATAACAAACAGAAAAAGAAAAAAAGTAATTTATTTAAAAAAAACACAAAAAACAACAAAAAAAAGGGACAAAGTAGAAGCACCAAGAAAGCAACAGAATATATATATATATATATATATATCAACAATAATAACCAAAAACCTTATTTTAATTAATTTATTAAATTAATTTTAAAAAAACATACCTACTTGTTTGCGCGCGCCTCCTCGTCCTCCCCTCTTTTCTCCCCTCTTGTTCTTCCTCCACCTCCTCTCTTTCTTCTTCCCCTTCCCCTGCTCTTCTTCCCCCCTTCTTCTTCATCCTCCTTCTCTCTCTCTCTCCCTCTCCCACTCCTGTCAACGCCGCCCTCCGCCCATTGGACGCCGCCCTCCGCCCGTTGGACCGCCGCCCTTCGGCCTCGCTTGGAATGCTGCACCGCTGTTGTGATGTCGTCTGTTGCTCCTACCCGCCACCGCTGAAGGGAGCCGCAGCCGCCCCCGTCACCTCTCGTCCTTGGCCGCACTTGTCGCTGCTCGACGCCGCCTCCCTCACTGGCCCTACTCGTAGGCAGCCGCCTCCTCCACGGCCCTACTACCGTCGAACGCCGCCCTCGTCTCTCCCCCCGCCGTCTGCTGCTCCCCGACACCCATGGCTCACTGCTCCTCGACGCCGTCTCCTACCCATTGCCGCCGCTCCCTCCACCACCCTCCACCTCTCCTTCCTTCTCCCCCCACCGCCTCTCTTCCTCCTCCCCCAGCTGCCTCTCTTCCTCTCCCACCCACATGTTTCTTCTCCTCCAGCTGCCACCTCTTCCTCCTCCCCACCCTCCAACCCCACCTCGTTAAACCCACTAATTAACAAAGGTTAGTTCCCACCCCCTTAACCTTACCACAGTTAGTTCACCCTAGTTAACTACTAATTAACTACTAAATAACTAGGGTTAACTACTAATTAACTAGGGTTAGTTACTAATTCACTAAGGTTAGTTCCCTACCCACTAACCTAACTAAAGTTAGTTGACCCCTCCCCTCACCTCAGTTAGTTAACCATACTAACTTACCCCTAGTTAGTTGACCCCTCCCCACTAACCTAACTAAGGTTAGTTCCTTAGTCCCTAACCTAACTTGAGTTAGTACCCCCTAACCTAACTATAGTTAGTCTCACTAACCTAACTAAGCTTAGTTCCCTACCCACTAACCTCCCTAGGGTTAGTTGACCCCTAATCTTACCCCAGTTAGTTCACCCTACTCACTTAACCCCTAGTTAGTTTACATCCCACTAACTAAACCACAGTTAGTTGACCCACCCACTAACTAACCCTGGTTAGTTAGTCTAACCACATCTAGTTAGGCTTGACTGACTACCCTGACTAGACTAACTAAACTAGACTAACCTAACTGACCTACCTAGCCTAGACTAACTCAGATTATCCTAATCAACCCTGACTAACCTAACCAGATCATACTTGACTTATCCTGACTTAATTGACCTGCCTAGACTAACCCGACTTAATTGACCTGACTTGACCTCACTTAACCAACTACCCTGATTTTCCTCATTTAATTGATTTAGTTGATTCCAAAAATTCATTTAAAATAAGAAAAAAATTATAGAAATTGTTTTAAACATTTACTACTATTTTTGACATTATTTGGAATATTTGTAAGGTGGAAATTAAATTTTTAAAAAATAAATTGCAAAAAATTAAAAATTTAAAAATTCATTCAAAATTACCTGAAAAATGGGCAAAATTCATTAAAAATTAGTAAAAATTCCAAAATAAATTCAAAAAAATTCCATAAATCCCCTGCCCCTTTTTTCACTACTTTTTCTATTAAAAAAACTATTTCCATAAAAGGAAAAAATATTCTTTGAAGCTAACCAAACCCTAATTTTAATACTACACTTCATAAAAATTCATTTTAAATCCTAAAAAACCAGCTGAAAATCATGGCCGAATTAACATACATTGTGGATACTTGCTAAATGGTTGAAAATTCATTCTTACACTTCAAAATATATTCATATGTTATATATCTTAATTTAATTATTATTTAAAAAAACACACACACACAAAATTTAAAAAACACAAAAATAATAATAAAACAACTTAATCAAAACACACAATATACACAAAACAAACACACCTAAAATACAAAACAAACAAAATATAAAATAAAAAATTTCACAATAAAATAAAAATAAAACAAAAACACTAAGGTGTTTTATTTTTTGTTCAGTCAGTGGTCTTTGTTTTTGTTTGACTGGATTCATTGCTTTTGGGGGACTACTCCGTGCGCCTTCAGACCATTGCATACACACTCCTACCAAGTATTTATTCTATGAGCTTTATTTATTTTCATTACCTCCTTAACCACAATTAATTGCTCAAATGAACTATTTATTCACCCACCTTTTCCACGCGCATTTTCGCTAAACACACAATTTGATAATTTTAAAATCAACCAGTCGTTCACTTTGCACGTGCTACGTGCGCTTAAGAGACACCTTAATTTGTAATAAAAATGAACCAGTCGTCACAAAAAAGCACGCGCTGGCAAAAAAGCGCTCCACATCACTTTTAATTTTTAATTAAGGAATTTGCATTTAGAGACCCAGTCTGGGAATCGTAGTCTGGGTTTCGCTAAAGCACTGTTTCACCCTAATAATTTGTAATTAAAATTTTAAGAAGAAACCGCCGTTTTCTTATTAAGGTTTATAACCTAATAAAATGTCATCCATTGTTAATAATTTCTTAATATGAACCCTTCATTAAAATAACTCCCCCTCACTGCACTTTTTTTCCCTTTTTTAATAAACACACTTCGTGGGATGGGCGCGCAAATGTCTTTTAGTTGACACTGATGGTCAAGGTTATGGTCAGGTCTTGATTTACATTTTTATGGTATTATGATTTGTCTATGTGTTACGATTACGGGTACGGTGTGTAGTTCTTTCTTTCTTGCCTGATACGGGGATTTGGGTGCTTGTTTGTTGCATCGCATGAAGTTTTCGGTCGCATATGTGTAGAGGTCATGCCGATTTTTACCTAGGATGTGTATTGTCTGGGGTGGTAAATGGGTTAGTTATGTCAATGTATGTGTGTCCTTCTATTGATTGATTTCTTTTTTATAGCCATTTGGTTGTTTTGCAGGCATTCTTTGTGATTGTCTGTGCTGTGGTATGTGTGTTTTCTATCTGAATGGCGCCTCACGCTCCTCCTCCTATCCAATATGTCCCGCTGGTTAGTAGGGATTACTCTTCCCTACTAACTTTTGAGCCTATAGCGAAAGCCGGACTTGCGACTTTCGTGGCTGCTTCATTCCCCTTGATTCCAGAAGATCCTTCCATGTGTGTTGAGTTCCTTACCTCATACGGCAAGAAGTCGGGACTGATCCATGGTGCTTCCATGACATTGACACCCCGAGGGTTAGGGAAGGCTTTGTCTCTTCCCTACAAAGGAGAGCCCTTTGTTACAGCTAGACAACTATTCTCCAATGATGAGATTTTCAAGCTGTTACAGAAGCAGACCAAGGAAATTTTGGATGTCAAGAAAGTGATCAACACTTCAGGAGTCTCTTTTTCCATGATCACTGATCCTGTGTGGAAGTTGGTCCGCCAGTTTCTCCAAGACAGGTTTATGCCTGTCAAAACACCATCCCATTACTTGTCCAAAGAGCTCTTCACAGCTTCCAGGATGGTGTTAAAAGGAGTGGCTATCGATTGGACTTACCTACTTACAAAGATGGATCAACATTTCGTCAAAGTAACCAGGGACAATGCCACAAATGTTACATATGGATCCTACCTGTATGCTTTCTTGACGTACTCAGGCCTAAAGAAGGGTGTGCTTCCACCTCCTCCATTTGATCCAGTACCTCCCCCTCCACCTTCAGAAGAGTTAGAACCTATTGATATAGAGGATCTTGATTCTCCTCCTCCACTGGTCATTCAGCGAAAGTGCTTGAAGCGTGTGGCAGATAAAGCTCCTTCAGTTCTTCCTTCAGTTACAATTCCTGCTACATCTGGCAGTGACCTCCCTGCTTATCTCACATGTAACAACCTGTTCAGAGCACATAGAGAGGGTTCCTTGGACATATCAGTCCCTTCATTGAACAGTCTAGTGTTGGGAGATGCCATTCCATTCCTCTGTAAAGACATCCAGAGTTCGATTGAACATTCAGTGACAGCTTGTATTCAACAGATGTATGCTTCCTTTTATGAAGAATTGATGCAGTCCAAAGACCAATTGCATAAGGCAACATCAGAGTTAGCCTCTGCTAAAGACACACTAGCAGATCTATTTAAGCAGATGGAGCACCAAACCCAAATGATTGAGACTCAGAAAGAAGAGATATCTTCTTTGAAGATTCAGTTAACCGAGGCTCAGTCAGAGGTCACTCAAATCTCAAAGGAGAAGGAGAAAATATCCAAAGAAGCTCAAGAGTTTCAGACTCTTTTAGATGTAAAACTCTCTGCCTTACAGACTGCTCATGACACAATGGAATCACAAGCTTCCTAAATCAAGCAGTTGCAAGACCAACTGACGCAGTCACGGTCTGTTCCTCCAAGCCCTAATGTTCCTCTGATTCCTTCTCTCTCAAAGTAGGACTTGGTAGTTCTCCAGAGATAGGCTACCTTGTGTCCTTTATTCCAAGATAAAGTGGAAAGATTGTAGTCCAGGATGGATCTGCTATGGTCTACATTTGAGCATTTCCAGGAATATGCTCCTCCGGACTATTCTTTGTTTGTCCACTATTAATTGTAAAAGTTGGCCTTTTACATGAAGCTTTCAACGATGGATCTTCCTATTCCAGAGGATGGTTGGAGTGGGGCTTGGTCCGGATGGTGTTTGAAGATTCTGTGATGACGGATACCATGTTGCTGTCATACATGTATCTACGGTTGTTGATTCTAGATGAAGTAGATATGGCCTGGTATGTGAGAGACGTGGTTTTGCAAGCTGTTTTGTATGTCAACTATTTGGAGTTGCGAATAGATGACATGTTCCAGTGTTACTCTTCAAAAGTGGCTACTTGCCCTGACAATTCCTAGCACTCAATGATTGATTCTGTGGTCCTAAATCAACGTTAGAACACAGCTTCTACCTATGTACAGAGCACTAACCAACTGAGGGTGGATCTCTTAGCTCACCTTTCCAAAAACCATCCATTTGATTCAACCTTTTTTCATGCCTAATCAGAGAAGATCTATCTTAGGTCCCTCTGTTCCTAGCCTATTGTACTATCAACAAATAACTCATCGTTATGATATCTATTTTTCCCTTTATCAAACCAATTCAATAGCAATCTTACCTCTTCTTTTCCAACCTCAATCTTTTCCTCAAATTCCCATATTTACTTATTGCTCTTTTATCGAAGATAGAGTATTTTCTCCTTCTCCACCATGCCCTTCTCCATCTATCCATATACCTTCTACCTTTCCTATTTATCAATTAACACCCTTCCTAACTGATTCCCTAAAATTTTCAGCCACTCCTTCTTTAACTTTTTACTCCTTTTATGATTTTTCCTACCCATCTCTTCATCCTCTTTTACTTATTCCACTTCCATCTCCTACCACTTCTATCTCTCAACCCCCTCAGTTGGTTAGTGAATATAAAGGGTTTGATCAGTAGATTCCAAGAAGAAGAGGATGGAGCTCGACTGATTCTCTTACAGGACCTCAGATAAACTGGCCAATAATTCCAGGGGATTGGACAACTGCTAGTCAAGCATACTAGAATTATCAGAACAAAGCAGAAGCTATACAGAAGGTATACAGAACCAATCAGAACCTCAATAGAACCTCATAGAGCTTCATATCTCCATTGAGAATCATCATGAACTTCCAAAACATAATCAATATCATCCAAAAAACTCTCAAATACTTCCTTTAACAACCATACATCACTCTAAATCCATAAAAAATCAATCATTTAGATCTCAAAAACCACAAAAATCAATCAAAAATTCAGACTTTTTCCACTCTCAACATATCCCCACACTTAGAAAGGAAGCGTCCTCGCGACCTAAGGAAAAGAAGAATATAAGTTTATGAAAGAGATCTATGTGGATCTTCCGTCGGATCTTCAATAATCTCTTCAAAACACGACCCCAACTTATCACCTATATCTGAGAGAAAAATACTACTAAAGGAAAACTTCAGTTATTCATTAACTCATCTAATTAATCATTTAAAAATCCATAAAAATTTTGGAAAGGATATGAGAGGTTGTCTTCAGCTTTCCACTATAGGCTTTTCATCCACCATCAATCGTTTGAAAAGAGCTCTCGAACAAATTATTCTCAATCAGCACGAACTCATCACATACAATTATTACAACACACACACACTAACACAACCATCTGAATGACATCTCCAAAAAGAGAGACATATATCTTCCAAAATACATTGCAAAGGCATCAATGAAGTTATCCCTTTTGAAGGCTTGGTGGTTTCGAAAGCGATCCATGGAGAAGGATTCATCTACAAATGTCTTTGGAGGATTTTGAAAGAACTGCAGGCAGCACATCCTTTCTAGCAAAACAATGTATCTGCTAGGTAGACATAAGGCATGAAAATACAGGATATCCAACTGGTGGGAATCAATGTTCACATTGACATTCATACAAAGTTTTGGAATGGCCTTTTGATCATTATGGGAATGCCTATGCATGTATGCTAGATACGAAGCAAAATGAGCTGTCAGTCTCACAGAAGGATCTAGAGATTGTGAATATTGGTGAGCAAAATTTTCTTCTGTATGAAGCATGGATTGATGATTGATGAAGATTGAGATATTTTGAAAGCTTATTAAATAGTTTTTGATAGTTTGAAATCATTTGAATATGAGTTATGAGGTTCTGATGACCTTCTGTAGACTCTTTGTAGAGCCTGTGTCTCTGCTCTGTCTCTGTACTGTAACTGTACTGTAGTTGCTCTGGTACTATACTGTAACTGCTCTGTAGACCTTCTGTAAGTATTCTGTAGAATGTATGTGTGACTTTGGGAAAGTTTTCTAATATTTGGAAATGATGAATCTAAGTTCAAAAGAGCTAAAACAAGTGGAAGAAGCAACTGCTGAAGACTGAAGTGACAGTGACAGTAGTGAGCTGTGAAAAGACAATGTAGTGGCTTTGGTGACTCTTCATATCAGATATACCTCTTGGGAGGTGCATCCACGACCTAAGAAGGATTATTGAGAGTTATTAAGAGAGTATTGTAGTGAGGAGATGATGTACTATTGATAGAGAGAGAGAGAGAGAGCCAGAGATAGTCAATTCTATCAAAATAGTGTAACTGTATATGAGAGATTGAGAGAGAGAACTATGAAGACATTGAAGAAAGATAATATGTGATTGATTTCCATTCAAAAGATGGTGTATTCTTTTGTGTTCTTCGTTATATTGATGGATTCTATGAAGATGTTGAAGATTATGGTTAATTCTATCAAATCCGTGGGAGAAATCTACTATGATGCTACGTGAAGATTTGTTGTTTTCTTTGTTTTGATGATCAAAAGAATGAAATAAAAGCTTGTTGGTGTTACAAGATAGATTTTCTTGCAAGAGAATTCCCTTTTCCTTAGTGTTCCTCTTGGGGCTCCAAGGGCTAAAATGTGTATCATGGTAAAAAATCAAATAGAGTCCAATGGAGGTAGAGAGAATAAGGTAAATGATAGAGCTCAATGGAGGCAGAGAGAATAGGGTTGAGAGGAGGATGCACAAGAACTTGGAGAAAAGTGAAAAGAGGACATTGAGAGCTCAATTCAAGGTTGTCACCTAAACCAATCAAGGTGGTTTAAAAATTATCTCCTGCCATTAAACTTATTTCTTATTTTATGATATATTATTGTGGCCTTTAACTATATGTAGTCTAGTTTGCCTAGGATCAGTTCATTTTTGAATC